>NW_017536629.1:3723125-3782489 GCF_001853355.1 Bactrocera latifrons
AATCCAAAAAATATTTTTAATCGTTCAATCTGGTATTTGGATTAAAAAAAATACTTTTGTTTAACATTTTCAGTATTATGTAATAAATATTTTTTAATTTAAATGTTAATTCTATAATTTTTTTTATATTTTATTAGCCACCAACAGTATAGGTAGTTCTCATATATGTAGTTCCTTCCTAGTTCTATACCGTCTAAAAAATATTTAATTACATTTTTCATTGAAATTTCTTGTGAATAACAGTTTTTAAAAGCTCACAAGCTTTTCATAATAAACTAAAAAATGTTTATTATTGTTTTTACTTATGCTACTATAAACTTTGTGCGGTTAGTAAGTATATGATTGGACTAAACCGTTTAACAACATACCCACAAAAATATAACAACTTTTATTTAAACCGTGTTAATACTAATCCCAGCTCATCCGTCAATAATTCGCCATCTGATGACGAAGATGATGCCAATGAGCCGGTGAAGGCTGTGCATATGGATCAGAGTGACTATTCTATTAAACATTTTCTAAATAGTTTCAATTTAGATAATCGTAAGCCTTCAAGCATGAACGTGTTTTGTTGTGGTGACAATGAGAATATTGCCGCAGCCAAGAAGTTGCTCCCAATTCGTAATGGGCCAGGACAAGTTGTGCAGGTGGTGACGTCCGAGAAGGGTACGAAAGTTACAACGGAGATCCAGCGCGCTGGCAGTGGTTGGGATGAGGTGAATACAAGAATTTTAAATAAAAAAAACATTATTTTTTAATTAAATGTGTTATTCGCTTTCTACTTTTTTCAGTCCGACGCCAAAAAGAAAAAGACAGATGCTGTGAATGTTTAAAGTCATTGGTGTAGTGTTCCTGATAGCGTTTAGAAAACATGTGAAGGATGTTGCAACCAAATAATGGTTGTAAAAGGGATGTTGTAAATGGAGAGTGCTTGCTGAAAGTGAAAAAATATTCAAATAATTTATACTTGCTTACGCTTAACTGAAATGAAAATTCTAATATAATATATGTATGTGTGATGTTTGTCAATAATTTTCAATTTCATGCAGTTTGGTGTGGTGGAACTTATAAACTATAATATTAGATTAACGCAGAAAGCTGTTTTAGCACTTCATGAATTTCAAAACGCTTATTTTCTTAGGCATAAAATAGTCTATCTGTAAATGCACAGCATATCACAATTCCGAATTTTTCTCGTTTAATTCACCAAAGTAATGTATTTATGTATAGACGAGAACGGTTGCGTAACTTTTTATAAAATAATTTTGGATATAATTAGATTTTCAATGTTTAGTTTTTTAAATAAATTTTTCAGTTGCAAAATCGGAATTAAAAATTGTTGAAATATAAATCGTTTGATTGTATAAAGTACGCAAGAGCGAAAAAATTTTTTTTAATTCTTAATTTTAATCCTCAATCGTAAATTAGCATATTTTGAATTAAAAATATTTTCATCGTTCAATCCGGTATTTGGAATTAAAAAAACAATTTTTCATCGTTTAATCCGGTATTTGGAATTAAAAAAATATTTTTCATCGTTCAATCCGGTACTTGGAACTAAAAAACAAAAATAATTTTAATCTTCCAATAAGCATTTCCAGTATTTGGTATTAAAAAATATATTTTAATTTTTCAATCCATATATTTTGTTATTAAATTATTTTTATTTTTAATTACGTTTTTTAGCATTAATTTTTTCCTCTTTAATCCGGTATTTGGGATTTGAAATTCGAAAACTATTCAGGATTACAAAATCAAAAAAAATTAAATGTTTATGCAATTGTATTTTATATTAATACTTTATTTGCAACCTTCTAGAAAAATATCTATTAAATCACAACACACATAAAAGCTGTAAAATAAAATAATTTGCTAAGCTAAAACAAAAAATAAATAAAACATACGAAACCCAAAACAACTAATTAGACAATTGCTGTTTAATTGCTTTTTAACAATGGTAGCTCAGCGCATTGTTTGCGTGCGATTCTCAAGCGCTATTGTGGCAGTGGAGCGTTTGCACCGCCTTCACTTCGGTGACAAATCGATTTTCTGCTCATCTGCTCATTTGTTCCACTTGGCATCAATAGATTAATGCTGGTGCGCACTTTTCGCATTCGCGGCTATGAATATCATTTATGGGTACTCTCCATATATTTGATATCAAAGCACATAAGTATATAAGTATGTATGTGCAATTTGACCCATTTAATGATGAATTCCATTAAAGCTGTTGAAATGTATAATAAAGTCATATTTGTATTATTACTTAAAAATTTAATTAATATAAGATTCACGTATGTATTTATTTGCTTTGGGTATCCGTATTACAAGTTTTGATAACATCTTAAAAGACCATGTCATTTCAAAAACCGTACGCATAAAGTTCAAATATCAAATATTCACATATGTATGTAATTTGTGTTCATGTAAACAATTTTGAAATAATCATTCGCATAATGTTTGTAAATTGTCTACACACAACTTTGTATGTAAGTATATACACCCATTGTTTCATACAAAAACTCCGTTGTCACGGGCAACCAATAGCCGAACTTCATCGTTGTTAAAAAGTCAATGTGTCGAAGGACTGACACGACGACAAAGCGTCACCACATTGTGTTGTTGGTAGAAAATCTAAGCTGTGCCGAAAAAAATAATCGAATGGCCGCCGATTGTCACCGCTTCAAACCAGCGTAAATATGTATGTTTATGTGTTATTATATTATATTACACATTCTTTGGTTTTGCTTAAAGCAACACCCTTCGAATTTATACCTGTGATCTACCAGTTTACTCTGATCGAAAATCGGATTTGGCAGACTAAAAACTAGAAATGTGGAGCAAAATTGAAATTTTATTTTAAAAACATTTTATATTTTTCATTATTTTTTTTATTTTCATTATATATGGCATATATTTTTTATTTTATTTTTCTTTTATGATATAGAAATTGCACGTGATTATTACAAAACACAAGGATCACATCATGTCATTGGTGGCATCGTTTCACCCACACACGATTCTTACCAGAAAAAAGGACTCGTTGCTGGCACACATATATTTGCTATGTTGAAATTAGCATTGCAATCCTCAACATGGATCAAAGTAAGTTGGTTATAATATATCTACAGGCTTTTATTTATTAATTAATTACTTTGTTACTTTTAAGCCCTCGGACTGGGAAATACAACAATCGGAATGGTCACGCACAATCTCCGTTCTGCAGTACCATCAAAACTATATGAATAACTATATCAACTCTCCACTAGANCGTGTACCAAGTTTCATCATGATATCTCAATTTTTACTCAAGTTACAGCTTGCATGGACGGACGGACGGGCGGACAGACAGACATCCGGATATCAACTCTACTCGTCACCCTGATCACTTTGGTATATATAACCCTATATCTGACTCTTTTAGTTTTAGGACTTACAAACAACCGTTTTGTGAACAAAACTATAATACTCTCTTTAGCAAGTTTGTTGCGAGAGTATAATAACGGCATCATCAGCGGCATAGTTTTTCTCAGTTGCTAAAAACGCGTAATTTTAGAAGGTCTTCAGCACGGCGCAGTGAAAAATTGGTGAAGGAAATTTTTATTTAAATCTTTAGATAATTCACAAAACTTCATTTACGAAAGGTTAGTTTGAAAGAATTTAACTTTTTAAATGAAAATTTTAGTAAAAAATGTGGTAGCAAAGAAAACGGGTAATATAGTATACCCGCGCGTTTTTCATAATGCCAATTTCTGACTGATTTAAAGTCAAGGGCTATAATTGCCAATATTAAAATACTAAAAACAATTCACTTTTGAAGGTTTTTGACGAATCTTTTCGTAGTTATAGCCAAAACACAAATTGGTATACCATATTACTCACACTTACTCTAGTAAAGAAAACTGGTAATATGGTATATCGGCGTGACTCCAATATGGTACACTACCATATTACCCGCGTTATTTGCATTAGGCTAATGCTTTCATTTTATTGTTGAAGTGTGTTCCAAATATGCCAAAAAAACGCAGGCGGTGGGATGTACAGAATATGAGAAAGGCCATGGCAGCTGTAGCAACGGGGATAGGGGAATACTGTTGGCCTGTAAAATCTTTCAAGTTCCACATACCACATTACAGCGAATGGCTAGAAGCGAGAAGCCGGCAGAGGAGCTACTTGCCACTAAATTAGGCAGGAAAAAAACTAGAAATTGAAGTGAGCTTGTCAATTATTCTTAAGAGATGGAAGTAAAAATGTGATATCTACTATTAAATGTGTTATTCTCTTTCTTTTCTTTGCAGTCCGACGCTATAAAGAAAAAGACAAATGCTGTGCTACACATTGGTGTAGTGTTCCTGATAGCGCTTAGAAAACATGTGAAGGATGTTGTAACCAAATAATGGCTGTAAAAAGGATGTTGTAAATGGAGAGTGCTTGCTGAAAGTGAAAAAATATTCAAATAATTTATACTTGCTTACGCTTAATTCAAATGAAACTTCTAATATGTGTATGTGTGATTTGGTTTGGTGAAACTTGTAAAAATTAATATTAGATTAAAGTAGAAAGCTATTTTAGCACTTCATGAATTTCAAAACGCTTATTTTCCTAGGTATAAAATAGTCTGTCTTTAAATGCATAGCATATCACAATTCCGAATTTTTCTCGCTAAATTCCCCAAAGTAGTGTATGTATGTATAGACTAGCAGGGWTGCGTAAGTTTTTATAAAATAATTTTGCATAAAATGAGATTTTCAACGTTTAATTTTTTAAATTAAATTTTCNTAAATTTATAAAATTAAATTTATAATTTAATTTTTTTTCAATGTAACGCAGCTTGTTAAACAAAATTTTCTGGTTTCTGTTCCGGTGTAAAGAAAAGATGATTTTCCATTTCGAGAGCACGCCACGTATATCTGGGAGTGTGAAAAACATACAATTTCCAAATTTCTGCCACACACTATGCGACTATCCTTGTGTCGTGTTGATTGTCATCTCAAACGCAAATTTCACTGGAAACGGAATACGTTTGAACTGAAATGGCAAATTGTTCGAACTCAAAGGAATTTGTAGAATCAAGCATTCTGCCCCCTTGTATTCCATAGCGCAGATTGCGGAACATAGTAAGGACAGATCCAACTTTGCGACGCAAATGATGCGGTGGCATACCAAGCCTTTTCAAAGAATTTAGAAATTCCACTGAATAATTAACGGCGTCGTCTTAATTGTCAAGACGATCGATCGATTTGTTTGAGCACAAGTCTCCTGGAATTTGATTGTGAATCTTCCAGTTTAAGTCAACAACATCGGTATTATTGGCAGCTAAAATTGCGCGTGCACTCAAGGAATCTTAGTTACGATAATTTGGCCAATGTCCGAATATTCGTGATGAGTTCAGCTTTCATGAATTGATAAACGGCAGATGGAATTGATGTCAAACCACCGGAAGTATCAACCTAAATTGACCCATTTCCAATTTTTAACGAAGACGATGTAAAATATCTTCGGCAATGTCATTTTTATCCCAAAAAAGTTGCATTGTTCATTATTTGCGGGAAGYAAGGAACCAATCCTGTGATACACCTATCCTTGGATGGTAAAAGTGGGTGAAAATCCAGCATTGCGACCTCATTATCTATACCAAATGATGTCATCTGAAAGTAAGAATCATATCTTCTAATCCTGCTTAAAACCCGGCGCGATTCGTTACTGTCTTATAAAAGTAAATATTTAAGAGGTTCCTCTGACTCGTCAAGTAATGGAATTTTAACTTCTCTACCAGAACAGCACATACCTGGAGTTTCTTCTTTCCATTTCAGTGCTTCACAATATCTGCATTTTTTATCCATTTTCTCAATGATAACCAATCGGTGATTAACATAGTCGATCAAGGGATCATACTCAAAAGCGTCACCATTAAATGCCTCCCACGTACTCATTGAGAACGTACGTCTTCTTTCTGCTTGCCGTTCAGCATTTAAAAGACGTCGTCTTTGTGAATCTTCGTCAGTCTCTGCCGCAATCAATTGCGCGTGACGTTCGGCATCTAAAACTCCACGTGTCTGAGTCTGTTCCACTGTCTCAAGAGATCTTTGAGATGTGTGGTGTTCAGCATCCAAGACCCGACGGGCCTGACTCTGCTCTAAAGTCTTAGAAGCTTTTTGAGTCGCATGACGCTGAGAATCTAACATCTGAAGCGTCTGAGTCTGCTCTTCAGATTCTTGGCTTCTAGCAACTTTTGCAGTTTGAGCTATGCTGGAACTACCACTTAGATTGGATTTACGTTTGCGTGGCATATCGAAAACAATAATTGAAGATTTTTCAAATCGGTAGTTTTAAAAACGACAACGTAAGACAATTTTTTATAAAAACTTCGATAAAACAAACCTTTTTACTTAAAACCTAAATATCTCAATTAATCAATAACGTATTGAACCTAAACAATTACGCACCTGACAAATCTTTTATACCTAAAACCACATCCTGATGTGGGCTAAAAACACTTAACCTACACATGAATTGAGAATTAACAAATGAAAGCGACTGCAAAAATAAAGAATAATACTACGTATGTGAGTAAACCTAGAGATATGAATAATTGGTTAAGCTACCTACATCTTACCTTAACTACTTAATAATAAAAATGTAACTAAGTACTATCTATTTCCTAACTAAATTTCATCAAAATCCGTTCAGCCGTTTAGGCGTGAAAGAGTAACAGACAGACAGAGTTACTTTCGCATTTATAATATTAATATGGATATGTATTAGCCACCCCCAGTATAGATAGTTCTCATATAGTTTCTTCCAACTTCTATATAGTCTAATAAATATGTAATTACATTTTTCAATAAAATTTCTTGTGAATGACAGTTTTTAAATGCTCACAAGCTTTTCAAAATAAACAAAAAATGTTTATTATTGTTTTTACTTATGCTACTTTAAAGTTTGCGCGGTTAGTCAGAATATGATTGGACTAAACCGTTTAACAACATACCCACAAAAATATAACAACTTTTATTTAAACCGTGTTAATACTAATCCCAGCTCATCCGTCAATAATTCGCCATCTGATGACGAAGATGATGCCAATGAGCCGGTGAAGGCTGTGCATATGGATCAGAGTGACTATTCTATTAAACATTTTCTAAATAGTTTCAATTTAGATAATCGTAAGCCTTCAAGCATGAACGTGTTTTGTTGTGGTGACAATGAGAATATTGCCGCAGCCAAGAAGTTGCTCCCAATTCGTAATGGGCCAGGACAAGTTGTGCAGGTGGTGACGTCCGAGAAGGGTACGAAAGTTACAACGGAGATCCAGCGCGCTGGCAGTGGTTGGGATGAGGTGAATACAAGAATTTTAAATAAAAAAAACATTATTTTTTAATTAAATGTGTTATTCGCTTTCTACTTTTTTCAGTCCGACGCCAAAAAGAAAAAGACAGATGCTGTGAATGTTTAAAGTCATTGGTGTAGTGTTCCTGATAGCGTTTAGAAAACATGTGAAGGATGTTGCAACCAAATAATGGTTGTAAAAGGGATGTTGTAAATGGAGAGTGCTTGCTGAAAGTGAAAAAATATTCAAATAATTTATACTTGCTTACGCTTAACTGAAATGAAAATTCTAATATAATAT
Organism: Bactrocera latifrons; assembly: GCF_001853355.1. Classification (NCBI taxonomy): domain Eukaryota; kingdom Metazoa; phylum Arthropoda; class Insecta; order Diptera; family Tephritidae; genus Bactrocera; species Bactrocera latifrons. The sequence goes on from NW_017536629.1 coordinate 3,730,756, forward strand.
ATGTATGTGTGATGTTTGTCAATAATTTTCAATTTCATGCAGTTTGGTGTGGTGGAACTTATAAACTATAATATTAGATTAACGCAGAAAGCTGTTTTAGCACTTCATGAATTTCAAAACGCTTATTTTCTTAGGCATAAAATAGTCTATCTGTAAATGCACAGCATATCACAATTCCGAATTTTTCTCGTTTAATTCACCAAAGTAATGTATTTATGTATAGACGAGAACGGTTGCGTAACTTTTTATAAAATAATTTTGGATATAATTAGATTTTCAATGTTTAGTTTTTTAAATAAATTTTTCAGTTGCAAAATCGGAATTAAAAATTGTTGAAATATAAATCGTTTGATTGTATAAAGTACGCAAGAGCGAAAAAATTTTTTTTAATTCTTAATTTTAATCCTCAATCGTAAATTAGCATATTTTGAATTAAAAATATTTTCATCGTTCAATCCGGTATTTGGAATTAAAAAAACAATTTTTCATCGTTTAATCCGGTATTTGGAATTAAAAAAATATTTTTCATCGTTCAATCCGGTACTTGGAACTAAAAAACAAAAATAATTTTAATCTTCCAATAAGCATTTCCAGTATTTGGTATTAAAAAATATATTTTAATTTTTCAATCCATATATTTTGTTATTAAATTATTTTTATTTTTAATTACGTTTTTTAGCATTAATTTTTTCCTCTTTAATCCGGTATTTGGGATTTGAAATTCGAAAACTATTCAGGATTACAAAATCAAAAAAAATTAAATGTTTATGCAATTGTATTTTATATTAATACTTTATTTGCAACCTTCTAGAAAAATATCTATTAAATCACAACACACATAAAAGCTGTAAAATAAAATAATTTGCTAAGCTAAAACAAAAAATAAATAAAACATACGAAACCCAAAACAACTAATTAGACAATTGCTGTTTAATTGCTTTTTAACAATGGTAGCTCAGCGCATTGTTTGCGTGCGATTCTCAAGCGCTATTGTGGCAGTGGAGCGTTTGCACCGCCTTCACTTCGGTGACAAATCGATTTTCTGCTCATCTGCTCATTTGTTCCACTTGGCATCAATAGATTAATGCTGGTGCGCACTTTTCGCATTCGCGGCTATGAATATCATTTATGGGTACTCTCCATATATTTGATATCAAAGCACATAAGTATATAAGTATGTATGTGCAATTTGACCCATTTAATGATGAATTCCATTAAAGCTGTTGAAATGTATAATAAAGTCATATTTGTATTATTACTTAAAAATTTAATTAATATAAGATTCACGTATGTATTTATTTGCTTTGGGTATCCGTATTACAAGTTTTGATAACATCTTAAAAGACCATGTCATTTCAAAAACCGTACGCATAAAGTTCAAATATCAAATATTCACATATGTATGTAATTTGTGTTCATGTAAACAATTTTGAAATAATCATTCGCATAATGTTTGTAAATTGTCTACACACAACTTTGTATGTAAGTATATACACCCATTGTTTCATACAAAAACTCCGTTGTCACGGGCAACCAATAGCCGAACTTCATCGTTGTTAAAAAGTCAATGTGTCGAAGGACTGACACGACGACAAAGCGTCACCACATTGTGTTGTTGGTAGAAAATCTAAGCTGTGCCGAAAAAAATAATCGAATGGCCGCCGATTGTCACCGCTTCAAACCAGCGTAAATATGTATGTTTATGTGTTATTATATTATATTACACATTCTTTGGTTTTGCTTAAAGCAACACCCTTCGAATTTATACCTGTGATCTACCAGTTTACTCTGATCGAAAATCGGATTTGGCAGACTAAAAACTAGAAATGTGGAGCAAAATTGAAATTTTATTTTAAAAACATTTTATATTTTTCATTATTTTTTTTATTTTCATTATATATGGCATATATTTTTTATTTTATTTTTCTTTTATGATATAGAAATTGCACGTGATTATTACAAAACACAAGGATCACATCATGTCATTGGTGGCATCGTTTCACCCACACACGATTCTTACCAGAAAAAAGGACTCGTTGCTGGCACACATATATTTGCTATGTTGAAATTAGCATTGCAATCCTCAACATGGATCAAAGTAAGTTGGTTATAATATATCTACAGGCTTTTATTTATTAATTAATTACTTTGTTACTTTTAAGCCCTCGGACTGGGAAATACAACAATCGGAATGGTCACGCACAATCTCCGTTCTGCAGTACCATCAAAACTATATGAATAACTATATCAACTCTCCACTAGAAAGTGACATGAACGGTACACTACCTAGCTGGATGCCTACAGGTTTGTGTGAGCGGCAGGATGGCGTGCAATTGAAATTGCTGTGCGGAGCTGATTTGCCAGAATCATTTGCAGTGCCGGGATTATGGGCAGATAAGGATGTATGCATTAGCGCAAATATATTTCAGACATTTCGCATGCAATTTAATAAATTAATTTTTGTTTTAAGATTGAAGACATTGTTGGCAATCATGGTTTAGTGGTTATTTCACGTTATGGCTCTAATCCTGAAAAATTCATTTGGAGTCAGATACGTTGACGAAATATCAGGCATTGTTTTTTCGAATAGTAGTGGTCACAAAAATGTTTTATGCTCTTTTTCCCTTATTAAAGAAACATATTGCGTTAATAACGAATTGGGTACCCAACGAAGTTAGCTCTACAATGATACGACGTCTTATATCGCGCGATCTGTCTGTGAAATTCTTGATCGATGACAGGGTCATTGATTATATTCAAATGCAAGGATTATTTAATTGTAAAACGTAAGTTACACTCATTTATAAAATATTTTATGCATGTGTATTTACTTGGATGCTCAAGTAGTTCATGATATTTATTGATATATACATAAAAGCACTAGGATATAGTTCAGCATAGATTTAATTTTGATAATTCTAACGACGATTCTAAAAGTTTGAAASTTTCTTGGTTTTGGCGATTTTAATATCTGATCCCTTTTGCCCTTGAAAATTTCATCATAATGTAGTAAATGTCATCATTACATCAAATTAAAAAAATATAGTATCAATAAGTCAATACTTGAATGAGCTCTGAATTGTGAACAGCTACTCAATACATAACATTGCGTTTTGTCTATTTTAACTTTTCCTGGGTCAACTGAGCTTTAGGTGACATAATACTACCGTAAATATTGCCCTTTCCGACAACATCACTTCGCCTTATAARAATCCACGTTTAAAAAGCAGTTTCATGCGATTAAAAATTGCAGAAACAAACCAACAACCTGTCACAATTAAGTGGAAACTATTAATGGAGAGTGAGTTGCCTTTAAACTGATTGACAATTTGTTTGTATTTGAATTTGTAATAATTCAGTTTACTAATCAACTGCATGGTAATGAAATGTTGAGTGTTTCCATATCATTTGTATACATACAAATACATACATACATATGTACATTTCTGTGTGTAGACGAGGGATATAAGTCGATTTCGGATTACTCTATGACAGATTTATATTATTAAAAATTTAAATTTAAGGAATGACTACTTCCGGTGTGTTAACAGCACATAGAAATGTATGTATGTTTATATATCTGAGTTAGCATCATAAAAATCATTATGCGCATCCAAATGTAAGCAAACATGCATCATTTATCATGCATCACATAATATCATCAGGTGAAATATATAAAAATAGGTATATATATATAGTAGTATAGGCAGAGTTGCGAATATTTTACTGGAAGTTTTTGGGATAAAAAATTATAATTTCAATATTTTTTCCCCTTTTTAAAATAATTTTGATTGGAATTAAAAAATTAAAATATAAATTTTATTAATTAAAATTTTAAAATATAATTCTTAATCAAAAAGTCAGTATCAGAACTTGAAAACAAAATTTTTTTATTTTTAATTTATTTTAAAAGTAGTATTTGAATGTTTTATTACCACTTTAGAAGTTTCCACAAAACTTTTAATACCTAACATTTTGGARTTCTCAAAAATTKGAATTAAAAGTTGAATTTTTCGAAAATTTGGAATTAAAAATTAAAAATTTTTGAAGATTGAAATTAAAAATTGGAAACTTATCTTTGAATCCCATAATCGAAATAAAACTATAAAAATGTTAAAATATTTTCTATTTTAAAAACCGCTGTAATATATTGAAACAATTACTTATGTAAATGAAAAGAGATGGAAAAGAAAATATTTAAATTGTTCTAACTAAAGCCCTATAATTAAAAGGAATTAAATGGAAATAAGAACAACAATTTTGAACTAGCTAAAATTTTATTAAATATATGCCATCCTTTCCAAAAGTTGACAAAAATGGTGGAAAACGAAGTACGCAAACGCGAAAAATGTGAATTCGAAAATAACATATTTTTTATTTTTTAATTATAAAGTTGGGATTAAAATTATTATTTTTTTTCAAAATGTTATTTGNGCTTAGAAAACATGTGAAGGATGTTGTAACCAAATAATGGCTGTAAAAAGGATGTTGTAAATGGAGAGTGCTTGCTGAAAGTGAAAAAATATTCAAATAATTTATACTTGCTTACGCTTAATTCAAATGAAACTTCTAATATGTGTAAGTGTGATTTAAAGTGGTGAAACTTGTAAACTTTAATATTAGATTAAAGCAGAAAGCTATTTTAGCTATTTTAGAAATTCTTATTTTCCTAGGTATAAAATAGTCTGTCTTTAAATGCATAGCATATCACAATTCCRAATTTTTCTCGCTAAATTCCCCAAAGTAGTGTATGTATGTATAGACTAGCAGGGTTGCGTAAGTTTTTATAAAATAATTTTGCATAAAATGAGATTTTCAACGTTTAATTTTTTAAATTAAATTTTCTGTTGCAAAATCGGAAATTTTATTTTTTAATTTAATCATCAACGATTAACATATTTTGAATTCAAAAAATATTTTTCATCGTTCAATCCGGTATTTTAATTAAAAACAACAGTATTTGGAATTAAAATGATATATTTTAATCTTTCAATCGATATATTTTGCTATTAAATTATTTTTATTTTTAGTTACGTGTTTTGGCATTAATATCTATCTTAATAAAAGATTTTCTGGATTACAAAAAAAGAAAATAAATGTTTTTACAATTACTTTTTAATTAATTATTTGCAACCCTGTATAGGAATATATATTAAATCACGAAATACGCACTTAAAAAATGTAAAATAAAATAATTTGCTAAGCTAAAACAAACAATAAATAAAACATACGAAAACCAAAATCGCAAAAAATTGTGTTATGCTCCGGTATTTAGCGCAAAACTTATTGTCGATGGCTGCTTCGATACGCGGCTCTAAGAACAGTGAAAAGTGCCACTAGAAATAATTAGACAAATGCCGTTTAATTGCTTTTTAACAATGATAGCTCAGCGCATTGTTTGCGTGCGATTCTCAAGCGCTATTGTGGCTGTGGAGCGTTTGCACCGCCTTCACTTTGGTGACAAATCGATTTTCTGCTCTTCTTAATGTTGGACGACTTTGCATTCTGCCATTTGTTCCATTTGGCTTCAATAGATCAATGCTGCTGCGCACTTTTCGCATTCGCCGATTTGCAAAATATAAACATACTTATATCTAGTAAATACGAGTATTTACACGCATATTCCGCAAATCATCAAAACTGAAAAGGTAACACAGTTTTTAAGCAATTTAAAAAAAAAATGTAAACTTCTGGGAAGTGTACCTTTGTGCTACCATTTTGGTAGCAGAGAAGTTGGCGAAAGTTTCTGAAGGTCGTCAACAAAGTAGAACATTTCAATGTTTTATTGGCTATGAATTGTCATCAAAAGTCAAATGCTACAATAGAATTATAAGCTGTAATGTGATTATCAGGGTTTGCTTCATTTGTCATCGGGTGAGAGTGCAATGACATTGCAAACTTTGTGCGGAAAGAATGGTAAATGAGAGAGCATTGAATAGAATATAGCTTATCAAGGGCTTCCCGTTATTGATGTGAATATTTAGCTTAATATACAGTCGTCTATGGATGTGCATCGAATAGTTAAAGCTATGCAAATTTGAATAATAATAGTAATTATTTTTGTAGTAGTGTGGAACAAATGAATATAAAGGAGAGAAGAACAATTTTAGTAAAACTACGATTTTCCTCTTGAACTAAATGGTAATCCTTCAGAAAATACATATTTTGCTTGATATACGTGGCCCAGCAAAGCTCCAACTTCTTACGATGTATGGATAGCAGTTGGTAGCTTTACTTCGGCGAATTATGCCTATGGCGGAGTACTGCACCCTTTGAATTCTACCGAGTTGACAGTCCTTGGCCGAATAAAAATCCGGGCCCGTTCCGCTTACATAGACCCGACTTTCGTGGGAACAGAGGACTATGCCGGCGTATTGTCATGGCGGAAGACAAAAGATTCGGTTTTGAATCAGCCCCAGATTTCGACATAGTGAAGCCCTCTGTCCTCCTCCAGTTGATTCCTGAGCCCAAGCGGATTTTTCCGAAAAGGTGTTGTACACGTCCAACACTTTTCCAACAAAGCCATCAAGTAAAACAAAAATTGAAGAAGTTGAAATTAAACACCAAGATTTAGATTGAAAAACTTCCATATTCATGAGGAAAATTGAAAACCTCAGTAGAAAAATGGAAGATCTAAGTATGGAATTAACGATCAACAACGATCATTTAAGGTGTTTAGACTTTTTTTCGTAGATATTAAAAATTAAAAGGCAAATTGGATTTCAATGAAGAAATTGCAATCTTATTCGAAGAAATTAATGACGAATACTACGAAGAGCTTAAATATTAAAAAAAAAGGTTACAAAAAGAAGAGCATAAAATTTCTTGTCGCTCTAACTTTGAATATAGAAAAATAATAAAAATTCCATCATTTTATGGCGATATTAGGAATGGGCCAATTTTTAAAACGTCTTTCAAGTTATGGTACATGACAACGAGCAGATGCCGAACACAGAAAAAATGTTGCATCTTCATCAATGCTTAAAAGGCGAAGCTACACGAATAATACAGAATCTACAAATTTCAACAAAAAATTATCTAGCGAGGAAAAAACAGCCGAAGTAATAGAGGAAAATATAAAGGAAATGATGAAGTTGAAGAAGAAATAAATGAAGTGGAAGAAGAATCACTTGAAGAACTTCGTATACCTTCAATAACAGTTCGATCATTCCCTCTATCTTCTGTTGAGGAAAAACAACAGAAATAATAGAAGAAGATAAAAAGGAAATGAAATTGAAAAATAATTCTTTGAAGAATTACATAAAAATCCAACTGAATTGATACCTTGGCACTTATCTCTTCCGGCAGGCTTTCTTTTTGAAGAAATGTGCGAAAGTGCAGTTCAGGATAAATCGATTGAAGATCAAGCATAATTTTACCAAAAAGGAAGATGTAATAAACAAATTGCCAAAACATATCCGACCGTATCCATTGCATTGAAGTTAAAAACATATGATGAAATAAGTAAGGAAGAAAGCGTGGTTGTCAACCGATTTCACCCATATTTCGTATATGTCATCAGGATGTTAAGAAACTATTATGTACCGAATTTCATTGAAATCGGTCGAGTAGTCCCTGAGATATGGTTTTTGGTTCAATTTTTAAAGAAAGCCTGGGTGCAGCTTCTCTCTGATATTTCTTCCGTAAAACTTAGTGTTTCTGACGTTTTTTGCTAGTCGGTTAACACACTTTTAGTGATTTTCAACATAACCTTTGTAAGGGAGGTGGGCGTGGTTATATCCAATTTCTTCCATTTTTGAACTGTGTATGGAAATGCCTAAAATAAACAACTATGTAGAGCTTGGTTGACATAGCTATAGTAATTTTCGAGATATGTACAAAAAAGTTGGTAGGGGGCGGGGCCACGCCCACTTTTCCAAAAAAATTACGTCCAAATATGCCACACCCTAATGCGATCCTTTGTGCCAAATTTCACTTTAATATCTTTATTTATGGCTTAGTTATGACACTCTATAGGTTTTCGGTTTTTGCCATTTTGTGAGCGTGGCAGTGTACCGATTTTGCCCATATTCGAACTTAACCTTCTTATGAAGCCAAGAAATACGTGTACCAAGTTTCATCATGATATCTCAATTTTTACTCAAGTTACAGCTTGCACGGACAGACGGACAGACAAACATCCGGATTTCAACTCTACTCGTCACCCTGATCACTTTGGTATATATAACCCTATATCTAACTCTTTTAGTTTTAGGACTTACAAACAACCGTTATGTGAACAAAACTATAATACTCTCTTTAGCAACTTTGTTGCGAGAGTATAAATATTGATAATTCAATAGTGGACTCTGACCTACTTGACGAAGAGCTAAAAAAGACGTGAAAATTAAAGTCGTTGACGATGAAGCCAAAGCCAAGATGAAGAAAAGGATGGGATGTCCACCGACAAAACAAGTACAACAATCCCCGAAGAGTGTACAAAGATACACAAAAAGAAGCGTAAAATCAAAGCTATACCGTCGTTCGATGTAAAAGAAGAAAAGCTAACAGGACTCGAATATCAACAAATAGTGACGAGCAAGCTATCACTGATACAACATAGCAAGACATATTATATACATACTATACGTATCCATACACAGTCCACTAAATTTAAATAATAATTTCTTTCCCTCGGCAATATGTTCAAATATCATTGAACGTGCTTACTTATCAGCAAAGCCGAAATACAATTAAAAATAAATATGGCTACGGGTGTCTACGTGTATAAACCTAATCCATACATATTTTTTCCTAGATTGGAACAACCTTTTTGTTCGTGTGAAGTTTGACCTCCACATGTGAGTTAGTGACGGCTCTTTGTTTACGCCACGGAAAGTTTGTGTGGCGATTTTTTACCTTGAAAAAGCAAATGAACAACGAGTTTCTTTGAAATTTTATGTTTCCAAGAGAATAACTGTACGCAGTCAACGCGTGTCGTTCATTCTCCTCTGTTTATGACATAACATCCTCAGAGTCAGAGAAGGCCCCTCATAGATCGATTCAACACATTTATTTCGCTTAATATTTTGGGTATGAGGTCTTTAACTGCTAGAATATTTTGCAAAAAAAAAAAAGTCAAGTAGAGGTTGCGAAAGAGATGCTTAACAACCCAATAACGCATCACTAACGGTGACAACACGTGTGTTTATCATTATGACGATAAAAAATGAGCTGAAACCGAAAAGATCAAGATTCGCTTAAAACACTGAAAGCCATTTCAGCCGAGGCTTATAAAAGGTTTATAGAAAATTGGATTAATTTCCCTGCTTTCACTGGCTCAAGAGCCATTTTAAAGGCGATAATAAATATCTATTGTAAGTAAAATATAATATATATAGTAGTTCTTTTGTCAGCCCGGTTTATACATACATATATACAGTGTAACAATTCCATTAGTGTTATTGACCTTTGCATTGGTTCTGTTCCATGTAAACTATTATTTTTGCAATATTGTGGTAGTACAAATACAAACATACATTAAGTACATATTTATGTATACTATATGTAAGCACATAAAAACATGGTCTGAAGCCGACAGTCTTGTAAGAACCGCTCACCACTGCTGGAGGATCAAATTACTTGCAATAGTTTTAAGTATACCCCACTAAGCAACGACTTGTCACTGGGTTGAGCGAATTCACCACAAATGAACAAATTGTTTATAGGCATACTTGCACATAGATATGTATTTATGTTTAACGGTAATGCGCTGCAAATAGTTTGTAGACTGAGCGAAATTTTCTAATACAAACTATGCATCAGTTGCTCGCCTTAACTTAAACCGTGCAGTTGCATCGCTCCGAATCGTCACATATCGGTTGTTCGCGATGAGAAATTTTATTGGCTGAAATGCAAATTCCCATATAAACGGTATTTTCTTTTAAAGTGCACCATGTTTTTCAAGCGTCGTCAGAAGCCTGCATTGCGTCCTTCGCGCGCATATTACCACTCTAATGAGCCGCCTTCCATTCAGTCTCACAATGATCAGCGGCCTTTTTTATCGCGTGCGCGCTTCAGTGCGCTGCCACATTTGCACAAAATCGAGGAAAGGGAGAATTTGACACTCTTCATTGCAGTCCTTTACGTCGTTGATTTATTTGGTGTACTGCCATTAATAACGCTCCCGGCTCTGCTGGTGCAATTAGGTGTACTGGGCATACCTTTGGTCTTGTCCGTTATAGCGCTACAAATTTACACTTCCTTCTTACTCAGTCAGTGCTGGATTATGGCTGAGTCCTTCGATCCGTCGATATCACAAAAGAGCAGGTGAGTTCAAAAATACGGAGAATTCAAGCGGTTTTCACCACATACTTAACCAACATTTTGATTTTTTTGTATTAGTAAGAAAAGTAGAATAGACAGATAATGAATATTATCATTCTCCGTCAGTAGACAACATCTTCAAAGTTGGATGGTGAAAATTATTCGCCAGACAAGATTTAGAATGAGGTGTAATTCAAAGATTGTGAAAATACGGAAACAGACCCAATTTTTTATATTGACAGAAACTGTCGCGATCAACAGGGTCGTATGAGGATGCTCGAGATAATGTTTATACTCTCACAACTCTTACACAAAATTAGAATAGTAGTTTTGTGCTCACAATGACTGCTGTAACAGCAAAAAATAAATGGAGAGGTAAATGTATATGCTAAAAATATATATATTATTTTATAGTGATATTTCTTCATTCACTATATATAATATGCATATGTATATATGTATATGTAGTCATACATATCAAGGTGATCAGAACGATGAATTGATCTCTCTGTTCAAGTGATAACAGGCGGTGAATGGGCGGTTTATTCACTATAAAAACTCATAGAGAAATGGAATGAGTACATGAAAGCGGCCGTTACTGATAGAAGCTTGATAAAGATTTATTCATTCATTACAGATTGGATCTTAATTACAAATAATGAATATTACAAGAAACTTCGTTAATATCATCTGATGAGTGAACTGCTATTTGAAAACCTTTTGGTATATTGATCGGAATGTAAATCTCTGTCTAAAGGCTAACTACTTGACCTGACAGAAACCGAAAAAATAAACTTTATGTTTCAAAAGTTTCAAAAGTTTAAAAAAAGCTAACTGTGAATAAAGTCTAGAGAGATTCTTGAAGTGTTTGTCCAATTATAACTATTCGAATTGGTTAAAATAGGCCAGACGGTAAATGATTTAGTAAATTCGTAGCCGATGATCTTCTGATAAAACTAAATACGGCGAATCCCTCTAATATCTAACACTATATAACCGGTGATCCATTAGAGATTCCTTTTTAAATAGACTTTTCTTGACAGTTCATGCGTGAGTCGTGCGAAGCTGTCATGTTATTTTTGTTCAGTATAGTTTGACATTTTTTTTGCATTTTCGTTAAGTGTAATATCTTAAAAATATTCTCTGAAAATTTCACGTTGATCCGATAATTAGTTTTTGAGTTGTTCGACAAATATCAAAGAGAGCTCGGGCACTTCAAAGCGCTAGTGTGAAATTTTAAACGCGTTTTTCTCAAAACTATGTTTTTTGAACTGGTGACAACTGTAACTCGAAAACTGCTCAGTAGATTTTAATGAAATTTATACAGCTTTTAGAATACATAATAAACTCGGGCCTGATCGAAGCATTTTTGTTTTTCAAAACCTTCGATCAGGCCCAGGATTATCTATTTATAAAACAAATTTTTTTTGTCCGATTGATTTTGAGATGAATGTCCAAGGACTTATGGTTGTCACCGCAAGTATCTTTTTTTTTGAAACAGGGTCAACACAAATAACTATAACTTTGGAAATTAATTTTTTTTTGAAATTTTCGTGACTTCAAGTCAACACATTCTATAATATAATAATGCCATATTACTACTTTTGTAAAATAACACGAGTTAATACTAAAAAAATAAAAACACTGAAAATTGTAATTTTTTCCTGCCTTTGACTACCCCTAACCCCTTAATCCTGAACAACGTTCACAAATCGTTAAACTTTATTACGAAAAATAATAATAAAAAAAATAAATGAAGGCACTTGATTTTTCCAAGCTCTCTGGGCTCTTGGGAAGTTTCATGAAGATCCGACGTTTTCGAGACAAATTTTATTGAGCGATGTGATCCATTTCTGTATCAATAGGTATGTAAACCAGCAAAATTGCCGCATTTGGGACGAAGAGTAACCAGGATTTGGTGTGGTTTGTGAGCCAGTGAAATTATCCGTCTATATGTCTTCAAAAATTATGCTGGTGAGAACGTAATCATATGGCCACCGTTATCGCGCCATGATAGTTAAGTATTTGATGCCTGAAATCGAAGCTCGTGATCTCCTTGACATTTGGTTTCAACAAGACAGCACCTCTTCCCACACATCGCATTAATCAATGGATTTATTGAGAGAAAACTTCTGTGAGCAGAAAATTTCCCATTTTAGGCCAATGTTTTGTACATCAAGATCATCTGGGATATGTAGATTCTAAAGTCTATGTGGACAATCCTTCTTCTATTCAGGCCTTGGAGCAAAACATCATGCGTGCCATTCGCCAATTACTAGTCGAAATGCACGAACGGGTCATCAAAAATTGGACTCTACGTATGGATCATCTGAGTCATAGCCACGGCCATCATTTGAAAGAGATAATCTTCAAAAAATAAAAGCCAAAGATTTCTCTTTAGAATGATAGTAAACATTCTCCATTAAAAGATGGGAACCTCGAAATGGATCACCCTTTAGTAACTCCGTTTGTGTTATCTTGTATATTTTACAGTTTTGAATGATACAGAAAATCGTTACATCTTATAAACCCATATTTAATGGAAATGATTTTTTACAGATATCCCTATGCAGCAATAGCCCATTTGGCATATGGCCCCTGCCTGAGCCTGTTCGTGCGTATCTTGCTCGATATAAGTATTTTTGCCACCGCCATACCAAGTCTACTGATAGCAGCACAAAATCTCGAGCTTGTCGGGGAGCGCATAACGGATAATAAATTTTCCTTCTCCTTTTGTTACTGGGTTATTATAATAGGAATATTTTGCTGTCCGCTAATGTGGCTACGCAGTCCTAAATATATGCGGTAAGAAGCAATAATACATGAACAAATCATAATATTCGATGGCATAATATCGGGCGCACTTACACGGGTCTGATAAATAACTTCGCATTACGTATATTTGCTTTGAATTTATATGAATGTATGAACTATGTTTGCTATTGCTTTTGTTTGTAGGGGACTGACGATTTTCTCGCTTGTAGTACTCGTTATTATTGTGATTCTCTTGTGGTTTTGCCTTTTCACATCCGCACCGTTGGGCAAACCCTTCGAAGGTGTCAGCTTAGGTATGCTCACTACTATACACCTATGTTTGACTCCACATATAACTTTTTTATGTTTGTTTGCATATTTTTCTTCATAGAATTGCCATCGTTATTAGCCCTGCTGAATGGTTATAGCATTTTGGCTTTCCAGTTTGACATTCATCCGATGTTACTCACCTTGCAAATCGATATGCAGCAGAGATCTCAAGTTTACTGGGCCGCATTCAGTGGCATCACAAGTGAGTTTGCTATGCATTCATTTATATTTAATATACAGACGTACATAACATTATAAAAAAGGGCGGTTTATTAAGTACTTACCCTCGTCGAAAGCGGTCGCCATTATAACATTTATAAAAGGAGAGATTTATTATCGTGTATTACTTTCTTGTGGACGGACACTAGCAAAATCGGGATCGTAGTTTTGCTTTAATCGCGGGTGGTTACGTATTTTAGAAACATAGGCCAATATCGGTGAGTCTTTAAATTTTTGGTGTTGGTAGGAAAATTGTCCACTTTAGTTTAGATTCTTTACACGTTGACTCAAAGAGGGCGGCTTGAATACTGTATATTATTCTTTTCCGTCGAAACCACTGCTTCAATAACACTCAACGCTTCAGCTTGTGTTTTGGTGAGTTATGAGGTGCCTCAAAAACGGTTGCTGAGGATAAATAGACACAGGACTTCGAACTTGTATTTGGCAGATCGCCGATTGAAGTAGTGTGAAGTAGCTGAAACAACAGGCATCTAAAAATATCGAGAGGCTATACTATACCGTATTATTTGGCCGATTTGACGCAGAATTGTAGAAAAAATTGGTCGAAACATTATGTTTTTTTGAAAAACTCGCAAATTTGCCTATTTTCCACTGAACTGATTAATAATTTATATCATTAGACACTGCAAACAAATTATAATAAAAATAACTTTGGTCTTGCTTCGAGTCGAGTATCACATATTGTTCAAGTCGGTATCATCCAATTCGGGTCAAAAATATTCGGTTATCATTCAGTGGTAGCGAACGGAGTCGGATCGTCACGGAAAAAGTATGGCGCAACGACGCCGCCGGCTCATAAATCGCACTAAACCCTAATTATTTCGGGATACAATGGTGACTAATGGAGCACGTGGGGATTGTTGTCTGACATATCATCATATTTTCCGGATCATTTTCAAGTTGTTGCGCAGCCCGATTCACGAACATATGACGATTCTGTTGGTCAAGTGGTTCCAGTGTATTCTTGCATCAATTGGATCTTGTGAGGAAGTAAGGCAAGACCTATTCGCTAAATTCTCCACAACGACGTCACAGAGATGCCCAACGCTTGAGAACGACAAGTGAGAGACTGTTTTGGGTGTTCATCTCTCTTGACACTACGAGCAATTCTTTGTCCCACTGGCACGGGAACATTCAAATTTATTCACTAGACGCACAACGTTTGATTTGACAGGACAGGATTTTAACGACCATATATTGGACGTAGCGCTCTTAAAGTTGAGGTCACTGACTCTGAATTTCGGTAATAAATTTTAATAATTTCGACTCGTTTTTGGATCGTAAGAAAAGATTTTCATGATGAAATGTCAAACCTTATTGAAGAGAAATGTCTAAAGAGCGGGGAAAATATATCATCGTTTTGTGAGCACTGGAAGCAAATTAGGTTCAACAGATGCAAGCGGTTTTTTCAGTGGAACGCGGTCAACAGAACGAAAGTATACTTTCACTTTCAAACGCGGTTCCAAAAACGCAAAAAAATGTTATTCCAGAGGTTCAGTGTGGTTAAAAAATGTTGTTTTAGAAGGTGTTGTAAATCAGTTAAGCAACACTATCTTTGATAGAGAGTACATTATTAAAAAAAATTAGCTTTATTTATAGCAGAACTAAGTAAAATTACCAAGTGAAAGTATATAATCATTTAATTTAGTTCATTATTATTATTTCAGTAACATGCGCCATAGCCATATTCGGTTCCATTATTGCTGTATATAAATTCGGTACAATGATCGCGGATAATCTGTTGGAGACATTGCCGAAGAGTGTGGCGTTATACATTCTGCTCATACTTATGGCTTTGCAGTTGTGTTTCTCAGTTATTGTCGGTAGTTCCGCCATGTTTTTACAAATTGAAAATTATCTGCGAATCAATGAAGGTAATAAAACTGATCTATTGAAAATCTCTAACTAAATAATAACTGTATTCAAATTTTTAAGCTTTCTCATGGAAACGCATTATTCTCCGTTCCACCGTTGTCGCTCTTGAAGTGCTCATAGCCGAATTTGTACCCAGTTTTGATGTACTCATGGATATCGTAGGCGGCACGATTATTGCCCCATTGGTCTTTATACTACCACCGTTACTATATCGACGCATAAGCCAAATGGAAAGAACACATCAGCGCGTTGCAACCGAGTCTTCTTACGGCAGTATACCACTCGATTTGAACTTCGAGCCCGTGCATACGGATATAGAACAGTTATTGATGCTGGAACAGCAACAGCGCCGTGGGGTGGCGCTTTCTTGGCGTTTAAGATTGCATAAATGCTGGTTACATATTTTAAAGTATTGGCATCGTCTGAAATGCGATCTGACGATGTCGCTGTCGGTGATGCTTTTCGGTGTGGCGGCCACTATAATTTCCACATATTTGAATATATTTAGTATTCATGATCTATTCCGATACGAGGCAACATGTTTCTTTAATATGACAAAAGATGTAGCGAAACTTCAGAAAAATTAAAGATTCGTATAACTCCACTGTTTGTTTTGTCATTTTTATAGCAAAGATTTAACTATATATACATATTTATTGTGCCCGAATGTAGGCAACAATAGTTCGGCTATCATCGTTGCAACAAAAATGGAACAATTACTCATCAGACATCACTTTCGGGGGTTTATTTGTCGCCAGCGTTGTTGTGCGTTGTTTCTAAAAAACATTCAATACTTCGTCAAGTTTTATTTTAAAAACTGTATGTATAAATCTAAAAATAAGCAGTGTTAGGTAAGTATACTTTTAGGGTATTGTAGTCAAAAGATGAAAGTGATATTACATAATAGTTGTTTGGCGGTCAATAGTGAATCAGGTCAAGTTTTCTAATGTGAACCGTTATCTAATGTAAACCGTTTTCCAGTGAGTGCAATGTGCAGAAGGAGCAATATCTGGCCTATAGGCCGGGTGAGGAAAAACTTTCCAGCCGCTGTTTTCCAAATAGTTTTCAACCGGTCTTGCAACATGAAGCCGAGCGTTGATGTTCATGTTTGAAAATTATTGCCTTAAGTCTAATGGCAAATTCTAGGATTTTTTCGGCAATGGCTCATTTCATTTTGATGAGTTGTTTTAGTAGCGTTCTTTATTAATACTTTCGCTGGATTTTAGAAGCTCGTAATAGAATAGACGATCAATTGCCTGACCATGAAGAAGTTCGGTTGGCAATAACAAAGCGGCGGAGGCTGATGGATTGCTGGCCGCGCTATTCAAATCCGATGATTGTGGAAACCCCACAATCTGCGTCAACTACCGTGGGTTGGAAAAGTCCTCACACGACAAAGAAAGACTAAACTCTATAAGTCACTCATTATTCCCGTCCTGCTATATAGTGCAGAGGCATGGCCGATGACAGCATCTGATGAGACGACGTTACAAGATTTCGAGTGAAAGGTTCTACGAAGGATTTTTGGTACTTTTCGCATTGGCAATGCTGAATACCGCAGTCGAGGGAATGATGAGCTTTACGAAAAATACGACGGCATTGACCTATGTAGTTCAGGGAATTAAGCGACAGCGGCTACGCTGGATAGGTTCACTCCAGCTCTGAGAGTATTAGACGTAGTACCAGCCGGAGGAAGCAGAGGAAGAGAAAGACCTTCACTTCGTTTGAAAGAACAGGTAATGAAGACCTGGTTTCGCTTGGAATCTCCAATTGGAGACTAGCGCGATGTTGTAAACTCCGCGATAACCGCGTGAGCGGTGCCAAATTAAAAGCATTGCCCTAGCGTGATGGATATTTGGCTTTACCGATGATTTGCGTTGTCCTAAAGAATCCATTTCTCATCACCAACCACAATTCGTTGCAAAACTGAATTTTTTAATATCGTTCAATGCTCGTGAGTTTAGCTAGACCATGTTCAGAATAAACTTACACCAACTTACGACGACTTTCGACTTCACAACAAGACTTAGAGCCCTACCTTGGGTCATGTTTAAAAATCTATTTTTGTTCAAGTGTAAGATTCTAAGATTCAATAACAAGTTGCTTATAAAAAGAACTTTATAATTAATAAAAAATACTGTAGGCAAAATAATTACCATTTCTTGCACAGTTGATTGGCAAATAATTCGTAGAAAAGAAAAATAGTCTTCCTTTAGAATTAATGACTTAACTACTCACATTTTGGTACAACGCACAACATTTTCGTTTGTGGCTGCCGCTAAGCTGTGGAATGAGCATGAAATCTCCGTTACGCCTCCTTCGAAGTCAGGTGTGAAAAATAGATGTGTACTTCCGCACAAACCTAACGACACACACGCTTGCTCACCAACGAATATATGGAAATAATGAAAACGAATGTGATTGGCAGCAGAAAAAACAGTTGTTTTTTATAAAGCGGGAACACAAAAGTTTTACAACAAAAATAATAACACCTAGCAAGCGCACAAGCTCATCATCACAACGCCAATAGCTGCGCTGCCGCAATAACAAATGTAAAATGTCGATGAATGGCCTTCAACGTCCTTGACTGTTGATGTGCTGATGACGCGCCGTTGTTGTTAAGCATGGTTGGGACCGTTGAGGTCGTGTGTTGCGGATTTGAAGTTGCGGTGTGCTGCAGCTGCTGACGAAAAATATAAGCAATATTATAAGCAAGTATATATGTATATATGTGTGCTATATATATAATAAGTATACAAATCTGTCTGTATGTATGTAAAGAAAATAATGAAAAATTGCGCCAGGTGTGAAATGCCGCCAGTGTTATTACGACTGCTGCTATTGTTGCTGTTGATTTTATAAAATTGCCAGCGCTACTTTATTATTGGCTTCAATTTGTTTTATTTATTAACTTATGTACTTGACGAGGGTTGCGTTTATTGTGTTTTACCTTTTACATATATGTATGTACTATATATAAATATAATATTTCTGTTTTTGCATTCGCTCTCTCGCGTCGTCTGTTACAACGCCATCACGTTTTTGCTCAATACAAATTATTTAAATTTCTTTTGATTTGCCGTTTCTGCAGTTTTGTAATTTTATTTTGCCTTTTCAAGTTTACATACAATTTATTATTATTCCTTTTATATTATTTATAATTTTTATTTTTATATTCTATTCAAATTTAATAAATAACGTCATCGCTGTAATTCATAAGGAACTAAAGGCCGCAGCGTTGCGACTATGTTCCTAGACATATGGATATATTCAGACATAAATAAAAACATAGCTGCTTGTGCATTGGAGATATTGAATGAAATTATGACTAATTCTCAACAAACGCGTCTGCCGTGCCTGCCTACGATATGCGATAGTGATTCAGTAGATTTTAAGTCCGTTGATCATCAGCTGATATGTTGCGCAATTATTGTGCAAACGATTAATATTTCAAGGGTTTGCTCAAATGGTTTTATAGTTTTACAATTTTAAATTTTGAAGAAAAAAGTCTCAGCACAAAATGTTTCAATCGGATCAAAATCGGGTCGGATCGGATCGGTGTTGTAAGAGAATTAACTTGTCGTGTAGTTCATCCTTAAAACCCTACGTGCTCTACTAAACATCGAACATGAAAGCTGTGGGCGGGATGGGTGCCATGTTTACTCACTCCGGATAACAAGCGCAACAGTGAGACCACCTCTATCATGAACTCGTCTAAATTGATCGATTCTGGTTACGAAGTGTTGTTCCTGCTACAGCATTCTCCACGTTGTGTCGCCACAGAGACTAATGGAAAATCTTCAGAAAACATATTTGTGAGATGGTTTAGAGAAGTTGGAGCTTCATTATATTTGCTATTATTATGCTATAAAATTAGTCACTATTTTTTCCAAAATTTTTGTTTTCCTTAGAAAATAAACTTTTGTAATTGAATTTTAAGGCTAAAGAAGTTTCGACAAAATTTACATTAGGTTCTTTTTTTAATTATGGAAATAGCAAAAAGCTAGAAAAAGGGAAGAAAATAATTATAAAATATATTAAAATGTCTTAGGTAAAAGTAGATGTTTTGTTACAAAATTCCCAAAGTTTGACCCAACTGCCTTGGAAATTTTCGTATCAACAAAAAATATTTCCAAAAACTTAATATTTCACAAAGATTTTGTTTATGTGTTTTGTTTAAAGCAACATTCTTCGAATTTATACCTGTGACCTGCCAGTTTACTCTGATCAAAAATCGGATTTGGTAGACTAAAAACTAGAAATTTCGAGCAAAATTCAAATTTTATTTTAAATTTTTTTATATTTTTCATTGTTTCGAGCAGAGAACGTGTATTATAATTTTACGTTTTTTGTTCGAAGGCCAACGTGCCGTGTTTGCAAAATATACTTTGTATTTTTCTCTTAATTGTTCAAGAAAAGAATTATATAAACAACCAGATTGTTGACAATAATTGACGATGAAAAAATGAATAACCAGCGCGTGTTGCCTCGGATAGTTTTGATAGCCTGTGGTTCCATCAGCCCACCGCGGCCAATGCACTTTCTCAAGCATCAACTCGTTTATTTTGTTGACGTCTTGAGCATCAGTTGGTTCTTTGTCAAAACGTTCTTGACCCTTTTTGAATAATATTTTCCAATCAAAAACTCTTGTTCGTGACAAATCATTACCACCGAAGACATATTCCAACGTTTCGGTAAGAGAATTTTGATTGCGCACACAAAATTTAGTAGAACTTCTTTGTTGTTGTAAAAGAATATTATGCTATACAATTAACCGCTATTTTTCCAAAATTTTCGTTCTATCTTCCCATGATTGATTCAATAGTTTTCAAGCTGTCGCGCAGTGCTTTGAACGTAGACAAAAAATAAACTCTTGCAACTTTGAATTTTAATGTTAAAAAAGAAAGAAAATAATTATAAAAAAATATTAAAATTATTGAATAATTATTTTTAACGAACCAATTTAAGTTTGGTGAAAATATTTTATTTTTAACACTATCTTAGTCGTACCACGTGTTTTTACGTTCGGTGTCTTAGGTGAAATTATATGTTTTAGTACCAAACTCTCAAGGTTTGACCCGCCTGTCTTGGAAATTTTGCTCAAAGCAATATTCTTCGAATTTGTACCTGTGACCTGCCAGTTTGATTTTATCAAAAATCGAATTTGGTGGACTAAAAACTGTAAATTTGGAGCTAAAATCAAATTATCTTTTAAAAACTATCGAAAAATATGAAATTAAAAAAAAAAATTAAAATTTTTGGTAAATAATACTTTGAACGTAAAATAAAGAAATCACGGACACTTATTAAATTTTAAATTTTTGATAATTTTTGAATTTGGTACTGTGAAAAAGGTGTGGGGGAAACTTGAGTAATCTATCGTCAAACATCTTCTCATCGATCAAATAAGCTGTTCAGTCCATCCTTGAATAAATAAAATCCATATGAAGACTGAACATGGCCATCATTGTTTTTAGAATTGAAAATTTGCCCAACGGTTTGTTTACCTTTAAATTTCACTGAATTAATATGGCACGTTTCTCTTGCTATTGCCTTTTGCAGAGTTCACTGCCGTTGACCTTTAACAACAAAATTTACTTAGAATCTTCAGAGCTTATTCTTTGTACATATTAATTTATCATGCGTGCGCAAATTATATGAGAAATAATAAAAAATGCTGGTTTGTTTTTGTAATTTATGTTACCGATTATGTGAGCATTAATACAGACATACATACACAAACGTTATGTAGACACTTTCTGGTGTGGCCAAATTTTAATGTCTGTAGGCGTTGTTGCTGCTGCCCTTTACCCTTTGCCATCAACACTTCCTACATACAAATGTGTTTACATATATTTACACGCATGTTTGCACAAATTACACTTGCTATTTATCTATGTGTACAAGTGTATATATATGTATATACATATATATATGTAAATGTATGCAGACATTTGACTTATTTGGCGTCTTTTGCTATTTTTGCCAATTTCTCGGTCTCCAGACATTGGAAGGATGTTTATGCTACAATTTATCAAAAACTTTGTGGTTTAGTTTAAGTTTAGACTCATTGTAAATTCGAAAAAGAAGAATACAACTGTAAATTCACAAAAACAGTAACCAAATTACATTCATTGGCTTCGCTTACTGTTAAATTTGTCTTTTCCAACGTTGGTTTGTCATTTTGCTTTATTTCCACTATTATTTATAATATGACTAATCGCAAAGGTTTTTTCGATTCTAATTCCGGGTTCCAGTGTGCGACGCACGAAATAAATCACGAGCTGAAGATGAGCGTGACAACTTCGTATAAGCGTGTCAAATTTGATTGTCCACTTTGTCTTTTCATTGCCTGATAATAGGTTGTGCTAAAGCTAATAAAGAAGAAAATAGTAAAAGTGATAATTAAAGGCATTATACTGTTATATAATTCAGTATAAAACCACAATATAAACCGGGGAAGCATGCAGAGACAATATAAAAATAACTTGCAATAATTGCATTGTTTACGATTCGTGAAATGACTGATGAAGCAGATAAGCCGATTTCGATTTTGTGGAAAGAATTATTATTAATTATATTTTTAATTTTAATAAGACTTAGTGTTTTTTTAATAAAAATATTCTTTCTAATAATAATTTATGGTAAAGAAATACAAGAGTAAAATAAAATGTTTTAAACGTCAGTTGCCCAGATATTTAAGTCGTACAAAAGACTTAAGAAGTGAACTTCAGCAGATGTTGAAATGCTATAAAAGACTTAAGCAACGAACTTGACACTGAATTGTTGCTTTCATTCAGAAAATAATTTTTTGCTGTGTCTGAAAGGTTAATGCTCTTGAAAGTGAAATGGTAACATTACTAAAATCTGTGATATAAATAATCTTTAAAATGCTTCTAAAATTACTTTAATAAAATGTATTGAATTTGTTAAATTGGGGAGTTTTTGGTAAGACTAACTGGATATACTATTAAACTATATTACATTAAGGGGATACAAAACTCGAAATATTTTACCTTGTTTAATTCTACACATCTCTAGAATATTTTCCTCAGTTTTTAAGCTGATCCGAGTAATAGTTTTGTTGATACTGCTTTGAGAACTTGTGCGCTCGGGGCAAGCGGGGCTAAGTGGAATGTCTTTAAATGTTGGTAAGATTTTTTGAGAACTACTCAACCGATATTTATGAAATTTTACACAGGTCTTTTAGATACAATTCTTAAAGACTTGGATAATTTTTTCTTCGGCTGAAATTATTTAAAAACAAATATCGCGAAACCCGAGTGGTCATCGGAAATGTCGTCGCAATGGCCGAGTTTAAAATAGTGTTTTCCAAAAATTTCAGAATGTCTTTGCTTATAGTGTGTATTTGTAAAATTATATTATTCTAATGAAATATATCATTTTTATATGAGAAAAATTTTGAAAAAGGCTATGTTTGACCAGAGGAAACCCATGTAACGTCTTAAGTATAAATTCAAGTTTTAAATTTTCATACAAAACTCGTTATTCGAACCAATAACCATAATGTTACGCTCATAGTTCAACTCCTCGTCCCTATTGCCAAAAAACTTGTACAATCGATTTTCACCACCTTCTCTTCAGGCTAATTTTTCACCAGCTTAGTCATTTACCATAAACAGGAGTTGATATTAATCACTCAATGCAAGTTCCAAATTATGAGATGGATGCATGCGAATATCAGAAGCAAGCTTCCAGAGCTCTTAATCTTAACGCTTAACGCTTTCCGAATGGAATACTATTCCTCTCCTATTTTTGGGAGTTGGCTGTTTTTGGACGATTGGCTCGTTCATTTGGTTCAGTTATTGACGGTAGACGTTAAGATATAGAGTAGAGGTAAGAATAAAGATACCAAGATTACGATGAAGATAGGATAGAAGATTGATAGCAGTTCTCCTAGTAAGTAAAGTAGACTAAGAACAATTTATTTAATGTTTAATGAAGCAGTCGAGTAGATGATGTAAAAGAGATGCTTGGTATCGCAACTGAGAACCCTACATTCATCACGCACATTATTAATGGTGAAAAAATGTGTGATCATGAATATGACGTCGAAAATGTTCAATACCCTAACGAATGGTGCAAAAATGAGCCGGACCCGAAAAAAAAATACAAAATTAAAACTATTCTATTTAACCAAATTTTAAACAATATTTACTGATTTCTCCTCCAGTGTCGTGGATCACCTTTTAAACAGCACTTAAAAAAAAAAAGCAGAACAAATGGTTTTTCGGCAAAATTAACTAATTTTATTAAAAATAGTCTCCATTTACTTCAATACATATTTTTGCAAGGATAACACAAACATACCGACACTTAAAACGGAATAATTTCACTTCCAATCAATGAAGTGGCATCAAATTCTCACTGGACAATCGATAAACCTAGCGGAATCTAACGGACCAGTCGAAATAAAGATGGCGGCACCTTGCATTCCTAGATCATTGTCTTCAAATACTTCATCCGTTTTTAAAATAACGCTATTAACTTTTGCATTCTTTATATAGTAGGTATAGCTATAAGTGATTACGCCAAATGAGTGAATTTAATTTACGCTAATAACTTAAGAACTTAAGTGCTGCATAAGTTCACAAGTTCCTCAGAAGTGTAGCCACTTAGATGACTGCATGATTTACAATGCACTGCTGACATTCCAAAGGTGGTTGTAAAAATGTTCAGAACTCCACACACGCCCACAGACACACACATATACCTGGTGGTAAGCATAAAAAAGGCAACAGAGTGGTCCTTTAATGCCGGTGTCCGGTGTCAGTGTTATTGGCTGCCGGCCAGCGCTCATAACAGTGGCACTATCGAGTTTGGAGTCATTAAATTAAGACTTAAAAGCATGCTGAATGGCAAGCTAACACTTGCAAATGTCTGTGTGTGTGTGTGCATGCAACTCCTTTGATATTAAGTTGGGCGCCTTGCCGATTTATTTGATTTCTGCGTATTTTATTGCATTTTATTGTGCAACACAAAGTTCTACGGTTTCTATGCAATTGCGGGCAGGAAACGCTTTGCCAACGGTTAATGACTTTAGGCAGGTTTTTCCGTTCATTACGAATACCACACATACGCACACACATAATTTGATTGCTGCAGTTTAACAACTCTCTTTCGGTATTAAGTTAGCAAATGTCGAGATTACTTGCTGATTTTTTCCCCCCCAACATATCGTATTTGGCATTTTCGCTGCACGCTGTCATTTCCAAGAAAGAGTCAATGTATCGCATGCCGTAATGCGATTTTTATAAGACAAAACTCTGAATGCTTGTCGTTTTTGCCTCGCTTTACAATCGGCTATAATGCTGATCATAAAAGTGGCTTTTGGAACCATTATGGGTGTGTACGTGCTGGTTAGTATCTAGTCTGACTTTTAATGGAGGCACAGCATCACAGCCCCACCACCGTTCAATGACTGGCACTGGCCACGGACCCGGCTAATGAAGGTGGTTAAGCTATTCTGCCGTTTGGACAAGTGCCATGCTATGGCAGCCCAATTCCCGCATGTGTATAGCGCTCCGTGCGCTGTGGGCTCGGTTCGGCGCGGCTGTGGTGAGTTCAGGTCAGCTCAGTGACGCGGCGTGTTGCTAATGATGTTGGTGATGGGGCATGGCAGCAGCTGTCACTGCAGAAGCTGTAAACTCTGCATGCAAAGTTCAAATAATATCTGGCGCGTCCGGTGTCTAAAGGCGTACTTCTCAAGGACACTCAGCTACGTTTAACTGTATTTGCTTTTGAATCAGTTTAAATATTCTTCATTTCATATTTTTTGTTTTTATCATTATTGTGCTTTGTTTCCTTTGCTTCTAGTGTAATGGTGCCACGTCTTCTTTGGCTTGGCTTCTAGTGTCGATGTCAGTTGGTGGTGCCTTTGAGCGTTGTTTGCAAAGGAAGGGTTCTTTCGATTGATTAAACTGTAGACTAAAAGAAACAATTAAGCATCGAGGGACGTAATTTCTTGTCGTAAATGTTTGTGAATCAACTGCGTGCAGTTGATTTGCGTCGATGCTAATCGTACTTATGCGCATATGTATATTTATATGTGGGCTTAAGTCCCTTAATACATCATGCGTAATAGCTGGTATGTATATTAAGTCGTACCTATGTGTGGTATGTAGAATTACATATGTGGTATGTAGTATTGCCATTGTTAGCACAATATTGAAATTGATATATAGAGCTATACGTCTTCGTCACAAATTTTTCGTTGCCGAGAAATACTCGGAACTTATGCTAACGATTTTTCCAATCCCCGAAACACTTTTCATATGCATTTTCTGGGTTGGGCTTCACGTTCTTTAGCGAATTTTGTTTGACCTCTTCGATCGACTCAAAACAGGTTCCACAGAGCAGCAATATCAGTTTGGGGGAAAAGAAAAAATTACTATAAGCCAAATCTGATGAATACGGTGGTATTCATTGTGTTTTTGGCTTTAAATTCGGCCATAATCGTGGCTAGATGCGATCTTGACTTGTTCTTCCGTAATACCGGCTATTTTCGACGGATGTTCTCACGAAAACGAAGAAGTTCTCACGCAAACGGCTCAATACGACCAAATAGAACTACTTATTGACCGTCTGTCCCCCGGAACAAATTCATCATGCACCAAACCACGAATATCGAAAAAAGAGCATCACCTTGAGTGGTTTTGGCGTGGTTTTTCTGGTATCAGCTCGTTCTTTTCCTCCATTCCTATGAGTGTTGACTTCTTTGCATGTGAAACACATAAACCCATATCTCATCGGCAGTTATAATACTCTCCATGAATGTGGGTTCGGAATTCGCACGATCAAGCATGTCCAAAGAGACCTGTTTAGGGTTCCCTTTTTGAAAATAGTTCAGCTTATCCAAAAGGTTCACCAAAATCATTCGAACGGATTCGCGTGAGATGTTGAGCTCTTGTGCCATTTGTGAACGAACTTCCATTGAAGAGGTCGAAGGTTTACATCAAAACATAAAATAAGTTCTTGGCCTCTGCGAAATCCTTTTATAATTAATTTTAATGATGTCAAAATCATTTTATACCTTATGCATACATACATATATAAAAATGAATCGCAAAATGTGTTGCTAAGCGCGTAACTCAACAACGCCTGTAGCAATTTTGCTAATTCTTTTTTTAAAATGTTCGTTCAGGTTCAAGAAAAATTCGAATAACTGCCGGAAACCCCCTAAAAACAGCCCTTTTCTTTTTCCCATACAAACGAGTGAATATTTGTTTGTTAGTAATGCTTTTTTTTTTATAAATTTTTGTTTGTTTTGTTTTTCAATATTTTGATTTGTAAATTTTTTTTAATCGTTTAATTTCGGTCGCCTTCTTTTTTAATCCGGCTATTCAAAAGAAAAATTATTCAAACTTATTCTGTGAAAACTTTACGTGTGTTTCACACAAAGTGATCAATTGCGAAGGGGTCGCCCTAATATCGGTCCGCGTTTTTTGCCATCAACGTATGGCAGCCCAAGGCTAGGTAAGTAGTACTCCCAGGATGCGGTGACATACGTGCGGAATTATGGATCGCGGTTAATCAGCAAGCGATCGTCACGATGTCACAGCACGACTTTTCAAACAACATTTATTATGTTTGATGGACTCTATCTTGAAGCAACGTATATGTGGTGCTATTAGATGCTAAATGTACTCTGTTGAGTGGCAAAAGAGAATTTAGCCACACGCACACATTCTTCTATGGACGGTGGATGGTGGTTACACCAGATCAAATTCATGAAATCGTTTCTGCGGAATTTCCTGATGCAGAGAAAGATCCAGTACTTTACGAAGTGATGAAAACCAATATGTTTCATGGACCTTGGGAACACCACAATCTCACTTCGGGTTGTATGTCTGACAATATATGTACGAAACACTATCCTATATCCACTCTATCGGCGCCGCTCAGCAGACGACAATGGCAGAATATTCAGCATTCAATTTAGAAGAGCAAATATCGAAGTTGACAACACATGGATCGTACTATATTCACCATTATTGTCTAATTCACATTCAAAACCCATATGAATGTTGAGTTTTGCAGTTTGGTGTAATCCATAAAATACGTTTGTAATTACGTCACCAAAGAAAGCAACATGGTGGTTATTGGTCTTGAACGATACGGTCGACATGTGAACTGCAATAAAGCGCTTTGTAGTGTCGCAGTTAATTTGGAGAATAGCCAAAGAGTGTATTTCAACCCAGAGAATACAGTACACAAACAAAATTAACATTTACGACTTTTTTCTCAACTTTCGTCAGTGATCCGTTTCGGAGAACATTGCTGTATTCGGAAATGCCTGGAATGCATCGTCGAGGAAATACTTAGACAGAAAGCAAGGCCAACCAGTAGATAGACATCCAGATATGTTATCAACCAATGCGTTAGGACGAATTTATACAATCCACCCGAAAAGAGGATTGCTTCTAGCTTCGGTTGCTATTGATTAATGTACGCGGTTCAACTTTATTTGAGTCGTTGCGTACTGTGAATGGTACCGTGTGTGCAAGTTTTGAAGAAGTAAGCCAGCAATTACAATTGCTGAAAAATGTTAATCACTGGAATGTAAATGAAGTTTGCACAGTTTTGGCGATAATCATTCCGACTCATCACGAATGTTCGGACACTTTCTTTTTATTTCGAAACACATAATTTCAAGCAGGACAACGGCTACGGGGTCAGCTAGTATAAAATATAAATATTTTTTAACTCTGCCATATTCTTTATAATTAAATTAATACATTTTTATTATGTTATGTACAAGTAAGAAAAAGCAAATATTTATGTACTCGTATAATTAAAACAGACTAACTTGGGGTTGCTTACAGTGCTTCACGCACTAAAGACCGGTAAATGACATGGCTTAATTCAATTAACTAAATGGTTTCTGTTGCTGGTAACTTGAAATCATAAAATAATTAACGCATTATAAAAGTAACGAAGTTATTGCTTAAATAAAAAATTTAAGAATAATGATTAAACGTAGTATTATAAGCCTCTACATCTCACAAGTATATAAGTATATCTAAATAAATACTATACACTTCTGAGTTGTTTAATTTGTTTTCCAAAATAAAATAGCACTTCTCATATTAAGCATAGTTTTTGAAACCTTAGAGTATAAACAAATGGGCATTTAATTGGTCATAAATAGTCTTCCATAAGTGTGTATTTGAAAAGATTTGCCAAAGGGATTACAGCCGTAATGAAAATAGTAGTTAAGATTTTATTATTTAATGCTACCAAAATATATGTTTGTATACACGATTAGTATGATCTTTATGTTCGCTTTTTAACAGAGTGGAAAATGAATTCATTAAGCGAGAATAAAAGCTATCGTTTGAACATAAAATCAATAAGTTGTAAAAATTTTTATTTTCTTTAGTGTCGATATTTGCGCTATTCGCTCATCTCAAACAACTACTTATATACATTATAAAATATCTATACTATAACGAAGTGGGATTTTACTTGCTAAATTTTTGAAATCGGGAGCTCGCAATGCGAGCAGTAAGAGGGGACCCATGAGAAATTAAACATATCGTTTTCATTCCGCAGTAGAGAAGATTGGACTAATGATTTTGTGATCGATAGTTTCAATGGAAAAATCTCCATATTCACGAATGGAAAAAAGGGTGAAACAAGAATAGCAGCGGACTTTTTTGTAGTAATAAGTACACAAATTAAATGACTGCAATTCAGCGGCAAATGGGTCCTTCCAACGGATTGGAGGTCTTCCTCTTCCTCTGCTTCCCCCGGCGGGTACAGTGTCGAATACTTTCAGAGCTGGAGTGTTTTCGTCCATTCGGACAACATGACCTAGCCAGCGTAGCCGCTGTCTTTTAATTCGCTGAACTATGTCAATGTCATCATATATCTCCTACAGCTCATCGTTGCATCGAATGCGATATTCGCCGTGGCCAACGCGCAAAGGACCATAAGTTCTGGATATCGAAGTGGCATCCATAACGCCAATACTAAGTTTTAATGCGTTAGGTTAAACAAGCCAGAAGTAAGGGGTATTCACAGGGCACATATGTCTAAGAAAACTGGATTCGGCGGAATGCAGAGCATGCGCATAGCATGATGAGACGCTGAAACATTATCTATACGAATGCCCAGCCTTCAGCCGGATTAGAAGGGCTTCCCGGTTCCCAATACTACCCGCGAAAGAGGCATTGGGCATTGACTGTAAAAATTTTGTATGGGTTAAATTCAACATATTTATAAAGATTATAAAAAACTTTTAATTTAATTTTAATCAATATATGCTTCTGCTAAAATATTTTTGGTGGTTGCCTGATAATCAAAATTGTTAGTTTAGTCAAACATTTTTCATAAATAATATTTGATGGTGTATCTACTAGAAGTATAGTATAACTTCTCCAAGCACCTGTACCAAAATTATTTAACGATATATGTATACCATTAAGAGGCACACCAAGTGGGAAACTTTGCCACGATGTTTTTAACACACTAAAGGAAACATAGAAGACCGTTTAAAATGTATATAGAAATGATCAACGTGTTGATCTGCGTCGATTTTGTCACGTCCGTCTGTCTGTATATACCCTTACTAGTATCTAAGTTTTTGAAACATCGTTCTGAAATTTTGCATACGCGTTTTTCGTCCCAAAACGCAGCTCATTAGTTAGAATCGCCACTATCGCATTAAGCTGCCAAACAAATGAAACAATCGGAATAAAATGCTTGAAAGGTTGAAGTCGAAAGTCCTTTCCTTTGAAGAAATATATATAATAAATTCAATATGGATTATTGTCCGAGCTAATGCTACAATATCCGCAGAATATTTTGAAGATCGAACTTCGATTTGATGTATGTAACTTCGGAAATAGCGAATAGCTCCTTAAAAATTATTCCAACTTTTCCGGAATTAATTTTCTTTAGCAAAAAATTCCCCAAAAGCACTTCTTTTGGCGGACTACTCTAGCTGTGCCCCTTATTTAATACTTATTGGTAAACGAATACCAATGTTTAGCTCTAATTACAGAAGAGAATTAATGCTTCATGAAGAAATAGCGAATAATTAATGTTAAGTGCTAGAAGCTTGAATTCACTACAGATTAGGTTAAATTGAAAATCTTAAACAAAAACAAATCTCATGCTCGCAACATCAAATCTTAAACACCAAAGCTGAAATCAAAATCGCTATGAAAACACAAACAGAAAGTAACACGTGCAGCATTTTATGGAGTTCACCTAACATTTGTTGTTATTTTTTTCGCTCTCAGCTTTATTTTTACTAACTGCTTTTTCTTTTCTACGACATACATATATAGACGTTAATTTGCTGAAGTTAAGATAAGTAAAGAAGAAGAAGAAGCTTTGCTGGTTGCATTTGCTGAATGAAAAAAGTGAATGTAGAATTCACACACACACATACTGCAAATAGCGAGCATTACGCAGCGGAAAATCATACGCGCTTGTGACAATCGAGTTGTGTGCTAAAGTAAAGAAAAAAAAACAACAAAAATGTATAAATAAAAATAATAAAAAAATTCAATAATCATGTAAAAAGTTAGCGCAAAAATTGCAGAAGAAAGCCGCGTAATATGGGATAAAATTATGCTTAACCAACAAGCCACACAAAAGAGCATAAAATTCACTAAATACACAGACAGACATACCACCAAATAACTGTATTAAAATAATGCTGCATGAAGCGTAAAATCAGTGTAAGCAAATAGCCTGCAGATCGCTGGCAAAACAACAGCAAAGCGTTCAAAACAACAATGCTCCATGGTCCATGGCGAAGCAGAATTGGTGAACGGGCGCGCAATCCGGCGATCCCAGCCAGCCATCAGCCGCCCACAGCTATGAGCGCAAGCAAATGCAAACGAAAGACTTAAGTGGGATACTTGAATAGTTTAATGGTGGTTGATGGTGGCATGAAAGTGCCATGAAACATAATCAAATCAAAGAATCATCAGTCTCATCAAGAGCAAGCGTAATGGCTGTGAGAGCGGCTGCACCGCGCACACACACTCATTACACAGAAAAGAATTAAAATTAAAAAAAAAAAATGCAAATAAATTGAAATAGAAGTGTATTTCCTTGAATGAACCAAATATAGCACATGCACATACATATGTATCCGTAGTATATTTAGACATATTTCTATAGTTATGTAGATTTTTGCACTGGCTATGCAGTGGGACACAACTCAGACATCAGCGCATTAAATGAACCAAATGAACTGAATGAACTAAATGGAAACGGTGGGGCGTTGGCGCTGCGGCGCTGTGCTTAATGAGTATTCAATTGAATTGCGAATATGTGCCAACTGGGTATCAACGCTTACCCGTACACATGTTTGCAGGTGTGTGTAGAAATCACTCATCACTGCTAAGCACTCATACTATAAAATACCGATTTAGTTTTAAAAATTTGTGTAACGAAAGAAAGTGAAGAAAAATCACCTTTTTATTCTCTTTCCACACCAATCGTTAGTATATTGTTCTAGTGATGAGACGGTATGCGGTGTTAATGCGATTTCGCCCCAAACCTTAATACATTGAACTCTACCAATTGGGTCAGTGGAGAATGAAAAGTGAAAAAGGTATGATTGAAGTGAGCATTTGCTCGCAATTTTTATTTATTATTTGGCATCTTTTCGTTACATTTATTACTTGTCAAGAAATGTTGTCCACTTTTCTGGCAGTTTAACGAAATTCATTTTAAAAAGTGGTGGAAGTAGTGAAAGGGAAAATGAAACTATTAAGACAATATAAAAATAGAAATGTATAGAGGGACTCTTAATACTTTCATTGATGCGCAAAATATTACATACTTAATCTCGTTTTCCTAATGAAGTGAACATTTTCTAAGTAAAAATGAAAGGAAGCCATTCTAGTGAGATTTACAAAGTCATATAAATTTACTGATGTTTCATCAAAGCAAAAATCTGTTTAACATTGTGAAGGACTGGTTATTTTAACCATGCATCCATAACTCTCTCTGTTAAGGCATCCTTAATCAATATTTCCTCAAAGTTGGGGTGGAATATGTCAATTAACATACATATATTAGGTTAATGTTTACTATAAAAAAAATTTTATTTTTATTGAGGATAAATTAATTTCATGAGTGCTTTTTGTTCTCAGTAGAATAGCTGTTAGAAAAATCTCTGCCAAAAATTAGAACTTTGAAGAAGTGATGGCAACACTACTGTGGGCAAAAATTAGTAACAATTTTAATTTAAAATTTGTGCGAAAACTTGCTCGTCGAAATATTTTTATTTTAGGTTGCTATGACTATCGATGACATCTGTGCCAAATATCACAATAAAATAAATGTTAGTGTTCAGTATACGGTTGTCTTTCTGATGAGTAAAATTGTTCAACAAAGAAGTTCCATTAAATTGTGTGCGGAATCAAGTTTTATGTGCCGAAATGTTCACATTTTTGAAAAACCCTTTGTTGATAAATCTTTGTCGCGAGCAAGTGTTTTCGATTAGTACAATTCTTCATGACCAACACTTCAATAAAATAAAAGAATTGATGCTTGACAATCGACGGTTAACAGTCACAAATCTTACCGGCATCGTTTGAATATCAGAAACGTCAGTGAAAACCATGTTGGAAGATCATTTGGGCCTAAGAAAAGATTGGTTCCAAAATCGCTAAATTTTTCGAAAAATAGCGCCACGTTAACCTCTGTAAAACAATAATTTCCGACTACCAGGTTGTCATGAAACATAATGCTACTAGCGATGAGACTTGGATCTATGCTTACGATCTGGAAATAGACGATCAATTTCCGAAAAAAGGTGAACGCTGGCAGTGAGATAAAGAGAACATGGGAAAGGCCATAGCAGCTGTGAGAAAAGGGGAAATGGAAATACTATTCTCCTCTAAAACCTTTGAAGTTAGACACACAACATTACAGCGAATGGCTAGACGCGAGAAGCCGGTAGTGGAGTTACTTTCCACAAAATTTGTTCAGCGCAGAAATTGAAGGCCAGCTATTTACTAGAAAATGAGTATACGAAATATAATATTCCAGCATAATATACCATATTAACCTAACCTTCCAAGAAAATCATCAAATGCCCCCTATCCCCACCAGGGGCGTGGCAATAGTATTCATAGAAAATGTTTTTTTTTGTAGAAATTTTACTTTTTTTAGCCTTCTTTTCGTTCCAGCGTGAAAAGTATTTGAGCTAAGTGGATGAAAAAAATGCACCGGTTAGTGGAGCTGACGAGCTTTCAGAAAAACTATAAACCGCCCCCAAGCCCCCACCAGGGACGTAGCAATAAGCAAAAAAGACATTGCAAAAATATAAGTCACCCATCATCGCCCATTTACACGAAAACGGGAATCAAATAATAACGGTAACTATGTGATTCATGTAACCGTAAGTGTGTACGTTAATAAGAGATATAAATCAGTGATAAGGATTGAACAGATAAGTTCTTATCACAAAAACAGGGAAAAGTGCAGTTTTACTATGGTACCATTTGCTTTCATTCCAAGTAAGGGCGTATGGGACCGGGCGGGACCAAACCAATTGGTGGTGTTAGTGGACACTTGGGGCTTTCAGGAAAATCATCAAACGCTCCCTATCCCCACCAAGGGCGTGGCAATAGTGCTCACGTTAATAAGAGATATCAATCACTGATAAGGACTGAACAGGTGAGTTCTTATCACAAAAACAAGGAAAAGTACAGTTTTCACTATGGTTACCTGCACTATATACCACAATAATACGGTATACCCGTACTATATACCACATTAATATTGTATAGCCGCACTATATAGAGATAGCAGAACTTTCAATTTCAAATTGGATATTCTTTCGGTGATCGCAAAGGACAAATGGGTTAACACAGTTATCCATAAACTGAGACCGATTTATTTTGTTAGAGTGCTGAATTTGTTCAAGAGGCAGGTGTTTTGTTTCTGGTTCATTATCCTTATCCAATTTTCGGAGATTTACTTGCTAGTGCAGTGTATCATCCCAGTAGTCAAACCGATATTGCTGTTGTTATTCATCACACTGTTATCACATTCATAGTAAAACTCGAGTTCTCTTAGAGAATGCTTAGAATATTTTAGCATTGAACTTCTTAAAGAGCATAATACTTCTTCTCAACGTATCGTACTTGAACGTGGCCTAATAACCTAATTTTGAGTTTTGTATTACAAATAAAGTATTTTGTGAGCTTGAAACCTCAAAATGAACGTCTAATGTTTTATTAAGGTGTCTAAATTTTATTAATGATGACTTGACATTCGAAAATTAATTCGATCAAATCATATTTTGACAAGCTTTATATGATTCTATCGTTGTTTGACGGCGAATGTTATTATTTTCTACTAAGAGTCAAACTTTTAAAACTTTTATACCAGCGCCTACCATAAATTCAGAATAAAGAAGCTGACAATTATTATTATAATTATTAATATTTCCAATTTTTGGCGAAGTGTGCAAAGAATTTTTATACTTTTTGCCTTTTTCACTTTGATTGTCGTATTTCGCATTAAAAATGAAATGTTGCAGAGCTTTTTGTTAGTTTTTTGTTAGTGCTTTTTTGCCAATATTGTCCACCAGTAGACTCATCATTAATTAATTACATCATTTTTATTAATTTAGCAATCTCGTGTATGCTAATCAGCATTGAAGCACACGAGTGCGCATTTAAACAAAGGATTTTCGGATGAATTGATTATGTACCTCGGCTAAGTATTCAAACAGGTGTGTGTATACACCAGTCAACGTAAACAAACAAAAAATCCTTAAAAAGTTCTTTAATTGCTAGTGTATCGAATTAAACTTTTTTTGGCTGATAATTACATTTTTATTTACTTCTTTGGCATAAATAGTTAAAGCATTCTGTTTACACCCTCGCAACATGTTACTACAGAGTGTAATAGTTTTGTTAAATTAATTTGTTGTTATATATGTATAAATATTAAGGATGACGATAACAAGTTGAAATTCGGTTTACTGTCCGTTCGTCCGTGTAAGCTGTAACTTGAGTAAAAGTTGTTATATCTTAATGAAATTTAGAAATTTTATATGGATATATTCGGATAACTGCCATGCCCACAAAACGCCTTTAAATGAAAACCTATTAAGTGTCATATCCAAGCTCTAAATTAAGATATAAAACCCTGGCACAGGAGATCGCACTAGCAGAGGCACCTGCAGGAAAAAAATTAAAAAGTGGACGTTGATCCACCCTCTAATAATTATATATACTGAAATACTAGAAGTACTCCTACCGACACTGTGAAAATGGATGAAATCGGAAGATGATAACGGTACTGTTAACAACTACTAAAATGACGATAAATCAATAACTAATATCGGCAGCAGACATTAAATTTTACGCGCCAGATGGTATGATGGGAGTGGCGCTGCTCACCTTTTGGTGAAAACCCATATAACAGGACCCGTCGAAAACATTTCGATTAAATTTGCTACGTGCCATTCTTCTTATATTTTTATGCGACAGCGCGGAAATGTACGAAATCGGATTACAGCCACGCCTACTTCCCATATAGTATAGTTGATTTTTGACCGAAAATATTGATAAATGTATGGGAAATACAAAAGAAATTCAGAGATAATCCTTCCTGAAAATACTAACTCTGTGTATCGAAAATAGGTTGAATCGGGTCAATATTTCCCTAAACCCCCATATACCTAATTTAAAGATTTTCGAACTTCCGATGAAATCTAGGGAACATTTTTAAGTAAGTGCATGATAACAGTTAATAGATAAAATCGTTATATGTTATGGCGGATGGAGTCATGTGTAGAAGTTCACGCAAGTGAGGAAAGTTATCTGATCGCCATTCACTTGGGAGTGGCCAGAAACGATTCTTTTACATGTGACTCAAGCATCTCATGACTTCCGGTCTTTGACCAAGTATCCTCTGGGTAGCCTAAGAACATCCGTTTGAAGGCGAGATAAAGTGAGAAGGCGAAATATCCCCTACATAGGGTTGTGCACTGGGTTTGAGACCCGCCACGAAAAAAAACACCCCCAATGAAAAATTTGCAGGTTTCAAGACCGGAGCATACTCTTGTAGAATCACCAAAGTGATCTAGTCACCGATGCCCATACTTAAATTATGGAGGGAACACTTCTCCAGCCTGCTGAATGGCAGTGAACGCACAACGCCAGGAGAAGGCCAACCCGATTCCCCAATCGATGAAGATGGAGACGTTCCATTGCCCGACCATGAAGAAGTTCGAATAGCAATTACCCGCCTGAAGAACAACAAAGCGGCGGGGGCCGATGGATTGCCGGCCGAGCTATTCAAACACGGCGGCGAAGAGCTGATAAGGAGCATGCGTCAGCTCCTTTGTAAAATATCGTCGGACGAAAGCATACCCAACGATTGGAATTTAAGTGTGCTATGCCCAATCCATAAAAAAGGGGACCCCACAATCTGCGCCAACTATCGTGGGATTAGCCTCCTCAATATTGCATATAAGGTTCTATCGAGCGTATTGTGTGAAAGATTAAAGCCCACCGTCAACAAACTGATTGGACCTTATCAGTGTGGCTTTAGACCTGGCAAACCAACAACCGACCAGATATTCACCATGCGCCAAATCTTGGAAAATACCCGTGAAAGGAGAACCGACACTCACCACCTCTTCGTCGATTTCAAAGCTGCTTTCGACAGCACGAAACGAAGCTGCTTAACCCCGCAAAACTAATACGGCTGTGTAAGCTGACTTTGAGCAACACCAAAAGCTCGGTCAGAATCGGGAAGGACCTCTCTGATCCGTTCGATAGCAAACGAGGTTTCAGACAAGGCGATTCCCTATCGTGCGACTTCTTCAACCTGCTTCTGGAGAAAATAGTTCGAGCTGCAGAACGGAAAAGAGAAGGTCTTCTATAAGAGTGTACAGCTGCTGACGTATGCCGATGATATTGATATCATCATTATTATGATCGGATGAGTTTAGGAAGTAAGCGTAAACACCACCAACAATGCCAGCCTAGAAATCCAACGCAGGATAACTCTTGCCAACAGGTGCTACTTCGGACTGAGTAGGCAATTGAGAAGCAAAGTCCTCTCTTGACAAACAAAAACTGAACTCTATAAGTCATTCATAATTCCCGTCCTGCTATATGGTGTCGAGGCTTGGACGATGTCAACAACTGATGAGTCGACATTGCGAGTTTTCAAGAGAAAGGTTCTGCGAAAGATTTATGGCCCTTTGCGCGTTGGCCACGGCGAGTATCGCATTCGATGGAACGATGAGCTGTATGAGATATATGACGACATTGACATAGTTCAGCGAATTAAAAGGCAGCGGCTTCGCTGGCTAGGTCATGTTGTCCGGATGGACGAAAACACTCCAGCTCTGAAAGTATTCGACGCTGTACCCGCCGGGGGAAGCAGAAGAAGAGGAAGACCTCCACTCCGTTGGAAGGACCAGGTGGAGAAGGACCTGGCTACGCTTGGAATATCCTATTGGCACCACGTAGCGATAAGAAGAAACGACTGGCGCGCTGTTGTTAACTCGGCTATAATCGCGTAAGCGGTGCCTACGCCAATTAAGAAGAAGTTATGGTTCTATGTGTATGGTATATATGTATGTATATATAACATTACTAACAATCCGGTTCCTTTGGTTAAGGTTTTACACCTTATGGTATTTCCCTGGCTTTGATTCCTGCAAGTTGCCAGAGTATAAAATTTTCGGTTGCACTCGACCTTATCTCTTCTTTACGTGTCTTTGTTTGTTGTTTTTTATTGTTTAGCGTAAGAAAGAAGTTTGTTCGAATGAGCAAACATTTTAAAATAAAAGCGGCAAAAATGTACATATTCCTATCAAGTTTCGGTAGCTTATTTTAGACTATGTGTCGAACTAAATTTTTYTCTCTTTGAATAGTTTGAAGTGGAATGAAAAGCTTTAATTTATATTTAATATAATATATAAAATTATATAACTGTTTATAAATACCCATACATTTATTTTCTTTTAAGAAATTTTTCCTTTCAGTAAAGTTACTTGTCATTTGACAGGAGAGCTGCGCTCAAAGGTGGCGACCAAAGAAATCGTGAACTGAATACGGTTAATATAAAATTAATCTTATGATCGGATGAGTTTTAGGAAGTAATTTTCTTTGTAGCTTAAACAGAACGTATTAACAAACAACTAAACGGTTGTAATCGTTAATGGGTTTACGTTTTTTCTTTTAGACTAATTTTCGAACTAATTATATTTTTTTTTTACTCTGCATATAACCAATATCAAAGTATCATTTAGCTACAGCTCAAGTCTGTCTGACACTTTGTCATTTTTAAATATAGTAATTTGGGTCTATTTCCGCTGTCATCACCATTATTCTTAATATATTATTAAAGCCCTTTAAAGTTCCCATAAAGTTACCCTTGACCATAAAAAAATTCTTATTCGCGTATTTGCCGCAGGAGATATTGCTAACACAAAAGAAGCTAATGTAAACAACTTCGCGATTATTACTTATAAACAAATAGTTACATATGTATATAAAGTACATACATACATAACTAAAAATTTATTTATAGATAAATCAAGAAAAAACGAAGCGCCTTCGCACGAACCATTCAAACGGCGCTTACGAGTCGGTGTCAGCCAGTGTTGTAATCTGCGGCTTTTGTAGTAATTACACCACAACAATTAAGTACAACAAAAAAATAACAATTCTATAATAAGAAATCTTCAATGGATTTCAAACGATTTGAAGCTTACACAAATTAATGCATAGACGTCTAAGTATGTGCTAGTATTTGCAAATGTGTGTAAATGGCTATTAATTAACATTCTCAAGCTTTATAATATAAAAAAAAAAAACTAAAAGTAGATGTTAATATTACAAGTATATTCGTAAACTGTTGCCTCGAGTTGCTGAGACTGTCTGCGGTAAGGCGTTTATTATCACTCACGCGCTTGGGCGCTTGGGATGTCGTTGCTGGTAGGCGCGAAAAAGCGTAAAACGTGACTCAGTTCTTTGGGATCGTGCCAATTGAGGCCTTTCTAATATCACATTTTTCATTGTTAACTGTTTAGGTTTTTCTGATTAATTTTTTTGGGTTTTGTATATAATTTAACTTAACTTCAATCTGTTAATAAGTGAAATATTTGCATTGAATGAACGGTACCCTTGTCTGACAATTAATTATACAAAATATATTACTCATACATGGTATACTTACTTAGTAGGCATACAATATTTTACTGCCTATAAATTAATTATTTAATTTAACTCAACTTTTGAGGCTTAATTAATTGAAAAGGTTTTTGGTTAGCGGCCAACATACATAATTTTATTGAAAAATATTCAGTGTGTTAATGAATGACATGGCCCTGTCAAATTAGCTGTCAAAGTAAACACTTGTATTTGAAATTTATGTTTCGTATGCTCTGAAAAATTACCGTCAAAGAAACACTCAGAAATAATGAATTTTTATTTTAAATACTTCCGTTCTGTTTGACAAACTGATATTTATATTTTCATATTCCCGCAACATGTTTTGTTCACGTAACGGTTGTTTGTACTAACGAAAAGTAATAGAAATATATGCAGAGTTATATACATATATATAAACGATCAGGACAACGTGGAGGATGTAGCCATGTGAAGGAGTTTGCGCAAGTGAGGAAGTTCTCCAAGCGCCATTCATCCGAAATTTCTCCATCTTATCGCTGAATTGCGCCCACGTCCCAACGAAAGAGAAGTACAATGTGACCAAAGATATCAACGATATCTACAATCATCCATAAGAGTGTACATTAGCCTCAACAACCGCGCCGTTAGTTTTGCTTTCTCCAGACTATATAAGCAACCGAAGCAAATGGGTATGGTGGTATTAAAACCAAACACAACGTCAGCCTCAAAATCCAATACAGAATAACTTTTGTCAGCTATATGGTACATGACATCATATGATGAATCGGTCCGAAACGTAGAAAATATTCCAGCTCTGGGAGTATTCGACGAAGTACCGGACGGAGGAAGCTCCACTCCGTTGAAAGGAAGTTAAATGCATACGTAATATTGGAGATTTGTGTCGCTGGATTTGTGACCTGCCCCGTTAAAGAATATAAACGCGTTGGTTGTTGAAGCTGATACGCTTGATTTGGTCAAATAAATACATGTCCAATGGTTGGAACATGAGTGTATTCTGCTAAATTCACAAGCAGAAAAATTCCGTAGTCTGTGCTAATTATAGCGGGATCAGCCTTCTTAACATTGTGTAAATAAACTAATGGACTTTATCAATGTAGTTATTATAGACCAGATTTTCACAATATTAGCTCCATGACAATCAGTAAGGACCTCTCCGAGCCGTTCTATGGGGTTTATTTCAAGCTGATTAACTCGTGATAGGTACACATAGGCCACATATTGGCTTTCCGCGCGGCTTGGACAGCGGAGTTGACAGCTATACATTTCAAAAATCTAAGTACTTTGTATATTCAAGAACCAGCATAAATTCTACCAATACTCTAAGCCTGGAGATCAATCGCAAAATAACTCTTGCCAACTGGTGCTACTTTGGTAGCGGTAAGTGATTTAGATGTAGATTTCTCTCTATTTGAAATTATTCCAATTCTATTAGCATCAAGAGGTCCCTACTCAACCACGTCGACGACATAAAACAACTAATGACCAAACTTCGGACGCAACAAACTTCAGGCATGCACTGATTTGAAAATACAAGCGACTAATTTGGTTGGTTCTTTTTAGTGCATATACTATGTACTTGCGTGGGTACATACATACTTATATGCAAATATATAATGTGGCCTATGTTAATGATAGCAGCTGTTGAGTGCGCCTTCTTTACTAATAATAATAATATTTAATTGTCGACAACATTTTGTTAGAGTATTCTTTTTGTTAGAACATAGATGCTTTAAGCATTCGCAATTTGTTTTGTTTTCTTGGCTTGAACCTAGTTGTATACATATGTGTGTACATACTTAAATAATGGCTTCGACTTCGGAGTTCCATTTGAATCATCACGAATGAATGAGCAACGCACAGTTAAAATTAATTTAGAAACAAATAATTATAGAAAAAATTATGTTTTAAACGAAAAAAAGTTCTAAAGGAGCATAATGATTTAACGAAAAGAATACAGTCATGACCAAAGAAATAAGGCCATACGCAGTTAAATAAGAAGTTAAGTAAAAAGTACTTTACTGTTTTTTTTTTTACTTTTTTTTAGTTTTTGATATTTAGACAAATATTTTCAAGTGTTGCCTTTCTTAAGACTCATATTATAATACCCATTTTGTAAAACAATTATTTTACGATAGCAATTTTTTGAATTAAAAATTTAAATAGGTGGCAACTCTCATAAAAACATACTTCAAACTATAAGTGCTTCTGTAAGTATTTTTATAATTTTTTTCGAACAGGTGGCAAAATTCCAACATTTTTTAAAGGAATCCGCGAGCTGCACCTAAGAATATTTACTCATATCGGATAAAACTTCAGTCTGATAGTGTCTGTATACTAGTAGGATTACACAATTTGGTTACATCACATAAATTTGTTGCACAGTTTCAATTCTACAACTAGGCATAAAGGAGTTTCAATTAAAACTTATGCGTAAATTTATTTTCTTCTTCCGCCTCTTTCGCGTCAATAGGAGATTCCAAGTATAGCAAGGTCCATCTCCACCTGGTCTTTCTAACGGAGTGTTGGTCTCCTGCTTCCTCCAATGGCTACTGCCCCGAACACCTTCAGAGTCGGAGTCTTTTCATCCATTCGCTAAACTAAGTCTATGCCGTCTCGTACAGATCATCGTTCCATCAACCATAAATGTGTCGATCCTGTTTTCACTGGTCTTTTCCAAGATTTGGCGACACGGCATTCCTCGTCATAAGAGCTGTTCTTTTCTGAAAACCGATGATTTCATTTGTAGATGTACATGAGGAGCTTGATATACCGTCCCACAGTTTCGTTATACAGAGTTGCTGATGACTGCTCTCAGAGAGCAGGAGTGTAAGTCGAGTAGAAAATCCTTCGGATGTCTGTTGTGATTGCAGCTTTTACGTCAAACATTCCTTGTGCTTCTCTGCTGCACAGAGAAGGATGCGTATCTTAGCTGCAACAAGAAAGTTATCAGAGTCGATTTTAGGACTTCGGAGCGTACGCACGTCTAAAACAATGGAAACAT
Organism: Bactrocera latifrons; assembly: GCF_001853355.1. NCBI lineage: Eukaryota > Metazoa > Arthropoda > Insecta > Diptera > Tephritidae > Bactrocera > Bactrocera latifrons. Next base: position 3,773,404 of record NW_017536629.1, read on the forward strand.
GTAATCTGTCTATCACAACATGATCGATCTGGTTGGTGGCTTTTCGATCCGGACACAGCCAGGTAGCTTGATGATATTTTCTATACTGGAATTTAGTATTACATATAATCATATTTCCAAGCCCAACGAAGTCAATCTGCCTCAACCCATTTGGGGATGTTTCATCCAGGAGGCTGAATTTACCGATCCTTATGCCAAAAATACTTTCTTTGCCCACCCTGGCGTTAAAGTCGCCGAGCACGATTTCGAAATCATGGCTGCGGCAGCTCTCATAAGTGCGCTCCAAGCACTCATAAAAGACATCTTTGGTCACTTCGTCCTTCTCTTAAGTCGGGGCGTGGACGCAAATCAGCGGTCAGTTGAAGAACTTCGCTTTGATGCAAATTGTGGCTAGCTGTTCATTAACCGGAGTGAATGACAGTACTCGGCGAAAGAGTCTCTCTCCCACCACGAATCCCACACCGAATTTGTTCTCCTTCATATGGCCACTGTAGTAAATGCCATAAAGACCGACTCGTCTGATTAATTTTCCCGTCTATCGCATTTCTTAGACGGCGTTGATGTCAGCATTTACTCTTAAGAGGACATCAACCAGCTGAGCAGCGACACCTTCCGAAGTAAGGGAACGGACTTTCCACGTCGTAATCTTTAATGCGTTTGCCGTGGTCGTCATCAACAGGGGATACCATATCCTATGCTGTTGTTTATTTTTCAAAAATTATTTTATTGACATATTTATTGTTGTACATGGTAAGATTTTAATGCTAAAAATAGTCTAATAATCTGCAATAAATTTTTTTTAATTCTTTCAACAAATATATTTTAATGGCTTTGTAAGTCGGTTTGCTCATAATAATATAAAATTTTCTTAACTATTGCGTTTCTAATATTCTGCACATAACTGTATTTGCTCGAGCATCACGGAAACGCAGATGAACTTCAAGCAGCGTCTTCTTCTTTTCAAGAAAATAATAAACAACAAAAACGCACAACGTATAAAGCTGGTGGAGAAAAAACAACAATAAAAAAAAGACATTACTACTACTACCTGCATATACAATGAAATTTGTTAATTATAAATAATAAAATGTAGTAAAAATAATTATGAAGTCATCACCACCGCAAATGATTGAATACGAAATTTTGCGCAAAGCAACATTTGTTGTTGTTTGCTGTGTATGGTTTCGTACGCCTGGATGACTAACAAGCGCTTAGACGCTCGATAACGTTTAGCGCTGCGCATAGCTTTGGGTAAACAGCATAACCTATTTATAACAATTTGACAAATGGAAATTAAGTAAATCTCGCCAGTGTGGCTATTTGGTGTACGTTGCCGTTAGCATTTGCTCAATTAAGAATGCTAAGAAATGAATTTTGCTTGTGAGCGATTTGCTTATCAACACGTAGTTTTTTGCCCTGCTATTGAAATTTCAATCACTACATGAGAGCAAATAAATGTATGTGTTTTTTTTAATAAAACGTGTAAGTATACATGTGAGTATGTATATATCACAAAAAAGGCCACTCAAAATTTTCTTTCACAGCAACTCTGTGGATTCCCGAAAAGTGATTCATTTGCTTTGTTTGTTAGCTTTGAATACCGAATTCCGAATTTGCCATGCTCAATTGGATTTACAATTATTTTGTGACGCAAGTTACGAAGAAGTATACCAAAAAGGATTGCATATAAAAATACAAAATATCTTAGTCATATAAACCAGAATAATAACATACAATGGTGAGTTTTCAAAAATTTCAAAGTGTGTATGTTCTTGAGGACCCAAATGTTTTTGGCAGTGGTAGAAATTTAATTAAAATTGTTTATATTTTGAGTTAGCAAATTTGATCGCCGTTCTTACTTTCGTACTCTCCAGCATACTACAGCCAAAGTTCCATTTGAAATGCTGCACTGGGTCATCAGGAACGTAAACGAGGGCAAACAGAGACGAATGGATATTTCGCTCAAATCATAAATGCCATAGAATTAACTGCACAACAACATCAAACAAAGACAAAAAATGTAATAAATTTTGACTAGATTTAAGTGTTTTATTTCATTTTAACTTCGCATCGTTCTTGTTGTTAGGCTCTGCAGTTTTTAGTTAAATCCGGTTCACCTTTTCCTGGTGTTATGCTTTCACTACCATTCAGCAGGTCGGAGAAGTGTTCCCTCCATAATTTCAGTAATTTCACCTCTTGCGGTTCTGCAAGAGTATGCTACGGTCTTGAAACCTTCTGTTAGTCGCCGCATCTTTTGACAGAATTTTCGAGCGGTACCCCTGTCGGCCAAATTGTCAAATTCTTGGTGCTCAAACATTTCGGTCTCTATCCTTTTCAGTTTGCAATTTCGTCTCGCTTCCCACTTCAACCCTCAGTATCTATACCCGCACCTATTGTGGTCGATTGTAACGTTGCGCGGTAGGCGGTCTGTTTTCTCTCCACTGCGACACGGCACTGCTCATCGTACCAGCTGTTCTTTGGCTTTGTCCGAATACCAATAGTTTTGTTTTCAGCTGTTCATTAGGACCTTGAAATGCCGTCCCATAGTCCCGGAGTTGCTGATGAGTGCTCTCAGAGAGGAAGTTGAGTAGAAAATCGTTCGCACTTCTTCACTCTCTCCCACCATGAATTGCACGCCGAATTCACGCTCCTTGATGTGGCCACTGTAGTAAATTCTAAGTCCTTGTCCCGTATACCGCACTTTTAGGATGGCGCTGATGTAAGCCTCTACTTTATATCTCATTCAAGGCTGTTGTTTTCTTTTCATTGGTAGTATTTTTTACGTGGCGGGTCCCAAACCCAGTGCACAACACTGGGGAAGAGATGTTTCACCTTTCGCTCGCCTTCAAACGGCCGTTTTTTGGCTTTTCAGAGGATACTTGGTCGAAAACCGGAAGTTGTGAGCTGTTTCAGTTATTTGTATGTAAAATAATCGTTTCTGGCTATTCGTAAAGGAATGGCGCTCAGAGCACTTTCCGCAATTGCGAACGAGTTCCTCAATTTTTTAGATATCGATCTAAAATTTTAGCCCACACTTATTTTCCAAAAAGCTGCTTAATTGTCGGATTCACCGATATTGAAATATTATAGCCTACTATATACAACTGACAGTCAAACTGAGCGATCAAAATCATGTCCTTGCATCGAAATTTTTATATTTGTTCGGTTCAACCGAAGTTAGCATTTTTTCTTCTTTTATGCTTCATTTGTATTACAGACTCACGACTAACTCTCTAGTGCAAAAAGCAAAAAGCAAAAACATAAAATAAAAATTAAACGTATGCCTATTAGATTTGCTTAAAATTACCTTTTATCATAGCTATGCTAATTCTGTTAAACTATAACCTTAACTTATAACCTCTGGCTATTTACATGCGCTTACGTGCGTGTTCCTCTCGGTGTATAATTTAATTCACTTTATGCCGCAAAAGCGCATATTCTATTATCGCAATATAATTATTGTTATTTTCCCCGCGCCAAAGTGAAGCCCAAACCATTTATAATCTCTTCTTAAAATCGTCGGTTGCACACTGTCGGCATTTGAAGCCTTTACGTAGATATATTTTACACTTCCTTGACCGCACACTTAGAGAAGACAACAAAAGGAAAAGTGAAGATGGATTCTTAAGTCTGATATTTAATAATAACTCTTAGAATATGCTTATATTTATGTGTGTGTTTATGTTTGTTTTTGTGTTAAGACGGTATACGCTGGGAGGCGTTGTTACACGCAGCACCTTTTAGCTGCTAACACGAGTTCATTTTATTGCAATTTTACACCTTCCACGGCAACAGTAGCACACAAATATATACCTATGCATTGAACAACAAAAAACAACAACACTAAAAATAATAATAATAATTAAAATAAAAAAGTAAACGAGTCAAAGCGCTAATAAAACTCTAGCCGTTGCTGATAACGATCAGAGGCGGCGTGTAAACGTGTGTGCGTGTGGCGAGCGTGGCCTTATGCTTGCCGCCTTCCACTGAATCGTGCGCGTAGGCTACATTTCTTGCTGCTGTTTCTTTAGTATCTTATTAGCGAGCCCTTGCTCTTTTATATGAATTTCTATTTAGTGAATTTGAATTATGACTGCGGTTTGGGTTTGGCTTCGAAAGGGCATGGTGTTAGCTAAGATTTAATGCCACGGTACGCCAGTTAGTGCTTACGTGGTACTCGACTCCTCTTTTACAATTAATATGCATTTCTTCTGCGTTTTTTATTTGTTCTTTTGGTAGTAGCAGTTGCAAAAGCAGAAGCGTAAAATTTTGGAAGGGGCTAAGCTTGTAGCGACTGAAATTCACTACAAGCCTGCCACCTGGTATAAGAGATTTATAAGTGATTGTGCGATAATGAGTACTCTTTAGCTGATTCGGCGTATAATTAACTAAGATGTGCATTTGAATGATGTTTCATTGGAAATAAGTAAAATTATGTTAAAAAAAAAAGCGTTAATGAAAAATTTAGCGTTTGCTTGTGTGCATGCGCATTGATGCTCTTCTCACATTTGTTCACCTTGTTAAAGTGCAAATACCTCTCTGCCTGAATTGAATAGTTCATTGTCCAGCTCGTTGGTAATTGCTGCGAAATTCTGTATATTCAAGTTTTCTGCCGAGGATTTCATAAGCATTAACTATAATCGGTATTATTTTAGTAGCTTTTGCGCTTTGCGCGTGAGTTTAAAAATCAGCTGTAGTTTACAAATTATATATCTTAAATGCCAAATTATCTTGTCTAAATAGTGTTGTCTTTATTTGTTTATTTGCAAATCTCCAATTACCTAGACGGAATACAAGAAACACATTAACTTCAGTTGCACCAAAGCGTTAATACTCTTCACTGGTATATTTTATAAAGGATCAGGGGTTAAAAAACTCTGTATCTTGGTTTTGACCGGTCTCTTTGTAAGACAGCCATGTGCTTTAGTTCTTCGGTCTGAAAAATATTTGCGGGAATTATGGCGTTTCTTTGTAAGATATTCTATGTTAAATTAGATATAAAATTAAATATTCTATGTGAAATTATATTGTCAAAACTAAAATTTTCTTACAAGAACTTGATTTTCATCGATTAATTTTTATAAAAGCCATATACAATACTGGACCCAGCTTATAAATTATATACATTTATTGCCAGTCGAAAGAGTCTCTTCGTATTTTGCCAATAGATGTCGTTGCAGTCGTACTCGTATATCTCCAGTACTACTAATCACAATGTGGTTATATGGTATGTGTTGGAGAAGTGATATTTCAAGTTTCTTAAAAAAAAAAGAAAAATAGGTTAAGTTGAAAAAAAGTTACAACTATTGAAAAATGAGTGAAAATAATGAAAATATTGGCTATATTTAGAAATCTACATATATGTGACCTGGCCTACGGAAAGGGGGCTTAGGTGTCAAAAAATCCAAAAAATAAATTTTCACTTTTTAGTTAATTCGGATGGAAGATGAGATTTTTAACAGCTGTTTCCCAGAGAACTAGTTTTCGCACATTAGCTCCCTTTTCGTAGACCAGGTCACATATATAAAAAGTACGTGTCACGTTGTTTGTCAGCGATGAACTCCCAAACTACTGAACTGATTTTTGCAAAATTTAGCACGCTGTGCCCAAATCGAACCAACTTAGAATATAGAATAGTAAATATAATTCATAAATGAAAAAATACAGTGAAAACTCTATTAAATGGACGCGAATTAAGCGGACATCTTCATTAACCATGCACATTGTTGATGTTTATTAAGTATAATCTATTAAGTGAACAACTCTATTAACTGCACAGAAAGGCTGGTAACCCGACGCTGAGAAAACAGTATTAAATTCGTAATTTTTTCCAATGAAATTTATTTGTATGAACTTCTTCTTCTTGATTGGCGTAGTCACAGCTTACGCGATTATAGCCGGGTTAACAACCGCGCGCCAGTCGTTTCTTCTTTTCGCTACGTGGCGCCAATTAGATATTCCAAGTGAAACCAGGTCCTTCTCCACTTGGTCCTTCCAACGGAGGGGAGGTCTTCCTCTTCCTCTGCTTCCCCCGGCGGGTACTGCGTCGAATACTTTCAGAGCTAGAGTGTTTTCGTCCATCCGGACAACATGACCTAGCCTGCGTAGCCGCTGTCTTTTAATTCGCAGAACTTTTCTCTCGAAAACACGCAACGTCGACTCGTCCGTTGTTGACATCGTCCAAGCCTCTGCACCATATAGCAGGACGGGAATTATGAGTGACTTATAGAGTTTGGTTTTTGTTTGTCGAGAGAGGACTTTGCTTCTCAATTGCCTACTCAGTCCGAAGTAGCACCTGTTGGCAAGAGTTATCCTGCGTTGGATTTCTTGGCTGACATTGTTGGTGGTGTTTACGCTGGTTCCAAGATAGACGAAATTATCTACGACTTGAAAGTTATGACTGTCAACAGTGACGTTAGTGCCAAGTCGCGAGTGCGACGATTGCTTGTTTGATGACATGAGATATTTCGTCTTGCCCTCGTTCACACCCCTTTGTGTTATTGTGTTTTGTTTGATATCAATATCATCGGCATACGCCAGCAGCTGTACACTCTTATAGAAGATGTTACCTTCTCTATTTAGTTCTGAACTTGTATGAACTTATTCAAAATTAAACCTCCAACGTTTTCGCCTTTATTCTTAAATAAAATTTTCACTGTATTGAATAGTTGTTGTATAAAAAGGGAAGAATGTCACGCAAGCCACCAATGAAATTTTTGAAGTTTTCGGAGACGATGCTGTATCAGTTAGTATAGCATAACCATGGTTATCCCGTTTTCGTTCTGGAAATTTCGAAATTTTAATTTACACTGATGAAAGTTTTACAGTGAGGGAATAATGGCTCCAGCGGAAAAATGGTAAAAAATGGTCGACCAAAATTGTACATACAAGTATTTGTTATTAGTATAAATATAAAAAAATATAAGTTGAAGATTGATTAGAAAAACGAAAAAACTTTTTCAACTACCCAAAAAATATTTTTTTGGATCTTCGATATTTCTTTCTTGCTGTTACAAACTTCATTTCAAACTGCACATACCCTGTTGAGGGTATAAAAATATATAATACATATAAATATACTCTAAAGTCCCTATATTTCTATTTATACTAAACATATTAATTTGTATAATTGGTTATATCAGAGTTTTCATAATTTTGTTGAAAAATAGGCATCAACGAATGATCGAAATATATTATAAATTGCTATAACTATTGCTTTCCTATATTATTAAATTTAACAAACAATTCAAATATAGTTTTAACAATAAAGGAAATCTAGTTTGGAGTGAAACTTTGAATTGATTAATTAAGAAGCACGAAATATTCACATACGAAGTTATGGATCAACAGCACTGTATTGTGCAATTCTACTATTTTTTTGTGAAGTCAACAAATGCCAAGTTTGCAGAAAAGCTTGTTTGGCTTCAACGCATTTTTCGATCGGAATATAATTTTATTACTCAATATAGTTGCCATTTGAAGGCGATATGTCGGTCCAAGGCTGTTTTGTCCTTTTCATTAGGAGTGTGGAGCCGCCCACTAGGATCATCGATTGGACTTCGGATTGAAATGATGGAGTCATGTTTCATGCATTGTCGCATGTCGCCTTCATTACGAGTGAGTTGAAGATCAAATATGCTTTGTTTTTCGTCGATCCTGTGCTTCCGAAGCAACCGCTTGAATAAAAATTGCATTTACATAAACATCAATTACCAATATGAATTTACTTGAAATCATTACGGATGATTGTCTGGCACAGACCCCACACAACACTTTTCAAGATGATGTCAGGTTTTGTATCCTCAAAACCTAGTATTTCATTAAGTTAGGAAATTTCGATATTTTACTTCCCGAAACAGCTTCAGCTTGCTAACCATTGGTCTGAGGTAAGAGAAATATTTGCACAGGTATTTTAGAGATTTGGTATGACTACAAAACATATTTGATAATAGTGGCTCCCACTGAAATAAATAATAGGAGTGCTTAGCTTACATACTCCACCTATTTTTATTTTCAAAGATGTACAAAACTACTATATTTGTAAAATATAAAGTGCTTGTAGATGAGTTTTTAGCCAGATGTTGTTTAAAGAAAGCACTTGACATTTTTCAATATTTGTACGAGTTTGAAATGTTTGGCCACGGGCTTCTGAGGCAAACACTACCTCTGTACTTTCAGTATATATATATATAGAGATATATAACTCATAATTTGCATAATATTTATTTATCGTTTAAAAGCAGCAAGATGTACCATTATATAGCTGGCGTTTATTTGTAAGTAAATCAAGTTTATAGAAGAATGAGAATGGATACTTATCATCAATGGCTGAAGTGTATTTGTCACGAACTCTGCCTCTGGCTTTATACACACACAACGCTATATTAGTGGAACGGTTCGCACAGCGGTGTACCGCCGTTAAGGATGCTCAAACGTACAATATTCCAATTTTACGGTACTTCAGCATTAAATAAACAGTTATATGTGTATATATCGTATATATGTGTGTATGTACATGCATATTCGTATAATTGTACAATATAATGTTATATACTATATTTGGGTTCAGCGAACCCCAAAACTGAGTGAGGGTTCTTTAAGAATTGTTGTAAAATACTCGCAATGGAATCTCTTTGCTTTTTGTCATTGAAACTTGAAAGAAAAACTCTGTACTTACATAAATTTATATTTGAAGCCGGAGTAAGAAAGTGTTAAGTTGGGGCCAAGTTAATATTATTTTTTCTCCTCATATGTAATACTTGAAGGCGACAATATTAATATAATATTATATAGTGAAAAATTGCCAGTCAACAAAAAAATTAGTCGTCGCGTTAACGTCTATGAAACAATGCTTTCCGACTACTATGATGTCATGAAACGTATTTTTACCGGCGATAAATTTTGGATGTTTGCATACGACCCGGCAACAGACGATCAAAGCTGCAGCAATTTACGAAGCGGTTCTATTCGCCTCATCAACAGGAGACAAACATATAATATGTAGTGATAGTAAATCAACCATTGATGCACTTCAAAACTCAGCAAATAATTCATGGCTAATACAGAATATACGCGACAAACTCTTC
>NW_017536629.1:3782894-3826190 GCF_001853355.1 Bactrocera latifrons
CTTTGGGAATAAGAGACCTTCCGACCTTCTCAAAACAACAAACAGCGATAACATCAGTGCTTTTAATAAATTTCTTAAACTGTGTAACATCAAAGACATATAACACCACATACAACTAAATAACCTTACTAAATATTTTCTTTTCACCATAATCTTAGTATTAAGAGCCGAAGGCCCTGGCAGCCAGTGCTGATTCTTACAAGTGGATTAATTATTTATAATTAGTTCTCTTTTAAATAAATAAATAAATAAAAAACAGTTTTCTTCGATTGTCGAGTTGTTGTGCACATTGATTTCCTTTCGACCGACCAAACTGTCAACATGGAATACTGTTTGAGTGGTATGCGTCCCTTGCGCGAAGCTATTCATAAAAAGAGATCGAAATTATGGACCAACAACTCTTGGTTTTTGCACAACGAGAATGTATGGTCGCATACTACATTGATTCTTTGCGAGTTTTGCACCAAATTTTCAAGCAATATCGTACCGTATTCGTATGATTTAGATTCAAGTGACTTCTGGCTATTCAGCAAACTCAAACGTTCGCTTCACGGAAACCGTTGTAAGTCAATTGAATCCAATAGACCTGAATTGCTAGCCGCAATGAAAGCTATTCCGGGAATTAAGTTAAGCAAAAGTTTCGAAGATTGGAGAAGCCTTTGGTACAAGTGTTTTGACGCCAAGGGGAATTTCCTAGAGGGGGACAGTAAGCCTCGGCTGCGATGACCTTTAGAAAATTTTGATCTTTTCGGCCTCGACTAATTTTTTTGCTAGATTGTTGCACAGTTTCGACGTCATATTCAAATATCCACGTCTTGGACGTGTAATTATACTTCTCAACGATGTAGCTTGTTTTGCAGCTTTTACTCGAAGTCGTTTTCGTATAACACAAAAGTCCTTTGGTACGAGTGTAGGATTGATTGGCGCGCTTTATACCCAAACCATTGACCAAAATGTGTTAAGTCAATCCATAAGAGCTGTTGAGATACTCTGATCTCCTCTCTGATGCGAACACGACTATTTTCAAGTTCCGTTGTTTTAACTTTTTTGTTGTTATAGTGATTGACAGAAGTGGATGGATAAAGTAGACACCAGACAAGAAGACAAAAATATTCCATTCGAATTAGAGCCTCATTCTATTAATCTGATGTGTGTTTTATGCACAGTTTATTTCCAATATTTGATATTATTTTATTTTTGGCGAAATTTCGTCGATTATAAATTAAGAAAAGTATGAAAATGGCTTGCGTCATGCCACTCAAAATCAACTGAAACACAAACTCGAAAAAAAATTATTTAAGAACTAAATTTATTTCAGCAAAATGAGTATGAATAATTAATAGTGATAAGGCCTTAGTATTAATATTTCGAACACAAATGCGAGTATATTACCTGCTAAGTAGCAAAACAACGTATCAAAACAACGTATCAAAACAAAAAAAAAAAAAAAAAAAAAAAAAAAAAAAAAAAAAAAAAAAAAAAAAAAAAAAATAAAAAAAAAAAAAAAAAAAAAAAAAAAAAAAGCTGATGGTTATCTAACACCAATATATAACCGTTTTATAGCCAATATATAACCAATAAACTTATGAAAAGTGATGTTACGTTATTTTACATTTTATATGACGATATTTTAATTCTAATCGAATAGTAACCCTTTATACATACTATACTATACGTACAATTCAATTATATTCAGCCTTATCGCGAACTTCGGGTAGACGCCATTCCCCATGGAAAATCGATGAGACAAAAACGATGTGACAGCTTGTCAAAGTTCACAATATTATAATTAAAATGCGAACAATTTACATGAAATTCGCGTGAAAATAAAAAGTCATGGGAATGATCTATTGAAGCAAAGTTCACGATGAGGCTGATTATGCTATTCAACAGTTTCAAGACATTAAATGAAAGAAATAGATTTATTCAATACGCGATAACTTGCAATATATGTAATTCAGTCGTCTTTCTTATTCAACATTTTGTGGTTAGCATATTATAGGCTGGCGGTTGGCTGTAGCTGGGGCTTGCCAGATCGCCATCGGCATTCGTGAACTCATCGTCGTCTTCACGACCGTGCGGTTGATATGTGATTATGAAATTCGGTGGTGCCGGCACATATTTACCTCTTTTGCGCAAGTGCTGTACACCTTTGTAAGTGACAAACGTGCATATTAGTACGAAACCGACCAGTCCACCATAAATCAAATATATCACAAATGAACCGGTATCACAGGAAACATGCATACGAATGAATAATATTTCCCTCATACACGACTTCAATTCCGACGAACTGAAACATTTACCATCCTGCTCCAGAAAATCGCTATCACAGTGACATCTGTCGGGTGCAATACATTTGCTATTAGCGCCACACTTGTCTTTGCATTGCGGCACACATTGATCGTCGACCACGCTGTAGCCCGTGATGCAACTGCAGTGATTCGGCGACGCGCAATAAGCGTAGAGTGGACACGATTGCTCACATACTGGCTGACAACGTTGTTCCAATGCATGGAGGGGTTTGTTTTCAAAGCCTTCTATACATTGACACACATCTGGTGCGGTGCAACGTGCATTTATGCCACACCCAAATTTGCACTGGGGTATGCATACGTCGCCATTACGCATATACCCTTCGATGCATTCACAACGATCGGGTGCGGTGCAAACACCTTTCGGCCCACAACCGCCCGTACAATGAGGTAGACAATCAATGCTGCCATTGAGTCGCGCATAACCTTTGATACACTCACAAATACCTGGTCGCAGACAAGTCGCATTACCGCAGAGCGCCGCATCACAGATTGGTTCACATTGTGCGACACCATCAATCGTTTTCTGGTAGCCAGTGTTGCAAGCGCATTTATTGGGGGCCACGCAATCCTGATGATCTGCACAACCTTGTGGACAACTTGGCACACAACCATTGTCGGTTTGCTCGTAACCGACTTTACAAGCGCACATATCGGGCGCAGCGCAGTAGCTGTCTTCGCCACATGCCGTATGACACTGGGGTGCACATTGGCCGGTGGTATTCCTAGTATAACCCTCGTTGCAGTTGCAGGTCTTTGTTGCTGCACAATGCTCGTTAGGGCCACATCCTTGCGAGCAAATCGGTAGACAGTCTTGCTTATTTTCGATGAAACCAATCTTACAGGCACAAATGTTGGGCGAAGAGCAAAAAGCGGTCTCACCGCAATCCACATCGCACTGAGGTTCACATTTGCCAGCGGTATTTCTTGTATAACCATCGTTACACAGACAGTTGTTAGGCTCGCCACAATACTCATGCTCTTCGCATCCTTCCGAACATATAGGCGCACAAACATTGCTTATTTCCACATACCCATTTTTACACGCACATACATCAGGACTAGCACAATATCTTGTTTCGCCACAATCCACACTACAAACTGGGGAGCATTGATCGGAAGAGTCCCGGGTATAACCATCATTGCAGCGACAATTATTACTGCCTTCGATGCAAGTGGAATTGGCCGGACATCCTGCAGCACAATCCGGTTGGCATTTGTTATTCTCCGGATGGTAACTCTTTTTACAAACACAACGCTTCGGTTTAAAATCACAAATGCCGTCCACGCAATTTTCATCACATACATATTGACATATTTTCTGTGGTTTACCTTTAATTAACAAAGTTTTACAGTTCATTTCTTTACCGTGACCACTTTCAATGCAAAAGAAGGTACAGATAACGATTTGAATTAGAAATAACCGTAATTTGGATTTATACATTTTGATTTCCGCTTTGCAAGTGCGTTAGTGCTATGTCTAAGGTTGTTGAAAGCGTTTCAATCACTGTGCTATATACTGTGGTAAGTGATTCAGCTTCAAGATTTATTGAACGCATAAATTGTGAAATTGAACAGTGTTGCCATGTCATAACTGTTCTAATACTTATTGGATATTAATATGTAAATATGTTTTCGACATTTGCTCTTATGAAAATACCATTATAAAGGTGAACACAATAGATTATGACGTTTGTAAAAGCCTTTGGTATAAGTCACTTGGCGTTTTTGGCAACTTTTGATAATGCCAGTCTCTTGTTTTTATACCTGTTTTTGGAATAACATATTGTTTTGAATTTTTCTCTTGTAAAAACACATTTATAAGGGTGAGCTCAATAAATGAAAATGTTTGTATAAGGATGTGGTATAGGTCTTTTGCTATTGAGGCCGTTCTTCATAATAGGAGTCGCTTGTTTTTATTACAGTTTTTAGAATGACAAATTTTTTTTTCTTGAATTTTTCTCTTGAGAAAACATGTTTATAAGGGTAAACTCAATAGATGATAACATTTGTATAAGCCTTTTGTATAAGTCTCTTACTATTTAGGCAGATTTTGATAATATCAGTCTCTTATTTTTATACCAGTTTTGGAACAACATAGTTTTTGAATTTTTCTCTTATGGAAAACGGTTATAAGGATAAATTCAATAGATGATAATGTTTCTATAAGGCTTTGGTTTAGCATTTATTTTAAAGATGAATGCGGTCTCTCGTTCTGTTAGCGAAAATGATGCGAAAACTTACAACTTTTTAAAAGTTCAAGCTAATAATACATTTATTATGGAGACTAAAAATTCTTGCCTACTTAAAAAGTCAATGGACTTAAGGTCGAATAAAAGTAGGTTTGCAACCCTATAAGTGAAAATATTAAAAAGACGTTGGATAAAATATACATATGTATATCCAAAAGATGTGTATATGTTTTCCTATTACTTAAAGAAATTGCCATTGTTCTTTGTCTTGAAATTTATAAGAGTAATACATACATATGAACAAAAAAAGAAAAAATAATGTATTTGTAAAATAAATTGCGCATACATTAATTGCGTTTGTACAACATGTGTGTGTGGTGTGGTTTTATACGCAAAGGCGATAAAAAATTAAATAAAGGAAATTATACTCGCGTACCTTCGTTGCATGCAAAGCAGATAAGCCTGAAAGAATTTTCTATAAAGGATTTCTTGTATATTCGCTTTAAGTTCAAACGCTGACGTCAATGTTTTCCAAATGTATGAAATATGCTACTTTACTAGAAGGTCAGGAGGAATCGTCGGGAACCCTGTGAAGTATACCTTATGACCAAAAAGCCCCCGGCAAACTTTATTAAATTCTCAGGATAAATAATATTTAAAAAAAAAAAATGTATTTTGTTAAGTTGCCAGGACTGTCTTTAATTATGAATATGAGCGCGATCTCTCAACCATTTTGTGTGTAGGAGCTGCCTAAGTCGGTACACCTCAGTAGTGCATTGCGAATTTTACAAAGGATGGAAATATCGAGCAAAGAATTTGCCTCCGACTTACGGTGCCTCAGAAAGCCTTCAAAGACGGTCGAGAGATCGTTGAAGACATGCCTTGTTCTGGACGACCTTCGAACCCCTTAATTGAAGAAATTAAAAAAAAGAAGAAAAAACGTTAACTCCGGCTACATCGAAGCTAATACACCCTTCACGGGTGCATGTCTTTTAGTAACGATGTGTTCAGTTTGTATGGAAGCTATATATAAATTATTAATCCGATCTGAACAATTTTTTCGGAGATTACATTGTTGCCTTAGAAAATATCGGCAGTTCCGACAGTTCTTGAATAGAAAATGGTGTGTGCAAAATTTCAAAACGATGTCTTAAAAACATGCTGATCATTTACATATATACTTTATATTGTCTCCGACGCTTCCTTCTGGGTGTTACAAACTTTGTGATAAACTTAATATATCCCGTTCAATGTATATAAATGAAGGATATGGTGCTTGAAAATCGTTAGCCAAGGTTTAGAGAGATGACAAGAGAGCTCAACATCTCTCGCGAGTCCAAAAAAAGTACCGTAAACAGATCACTTTTATATGATTGATAGTGCGAATTCCCATTCCACATTCATGGGTTTATGAGTTTCACATGGAAGGAGTCAACAATCATCGGAATGGAGGAAAAAAACGAGCTGAAATCAGAAAAAATTTTGATACTCCCGGTTGGTGCATAATGAGCTTGTTCCAGAGTGACATACGGTCATTAAGGAGACAGTGTCAGACGGTCCGTCGAAAACGACCGGTATTGCGGAAGAACAATTCATGGATTTGACACGATGATAATGCACTACCGCATCGAGCAACGATTGTGACCGAATTTGGTCAGAAATTACATTAAAGGCGATAAAATAAATAAAATGTATTTACAATTTCCGAGCTTTTTTTGTGCTAATATATATGTATATGTATAAATGATCACTGTTAAGCTTTGGTAGATTCAATCACCCAGTTTTTGAAATCCTGATCTGAAACTTTGTATACTTTATTTTCTTCTCAAGAAGACGGTTGCTTGAAGAGATCGACGATTTTTGACCACTATTGCCTACAGCTGCCTTACAAACTTATCGATAAATATATAGTCCTTGAATTGAGACCATTTTTATTTGACGAAATGTCTTCACCAAATTTGGCATCGATTGTTCTCCAAAATAACAGAGCAATTTCCGAAAAAATTCTTCATATGAACTGACCTATTTTTGGAAGGTATTACTAGTAGTTTCTGTGCAATCGAACTTAACGACTTACTTGTAATTTTTTTTTTTGGGATTTTTAGCTCCAACATGCAAATGATATTTTATATTTCCTCTGACAAAATTCTACCTAAATTAATAGAAAACACGAATATGATGTGGACTTAATATAAGGAGCGCTTCAAAGTAAACAGTTCAAGAACAAATGTTTTTTTTGGCAAAATCAATTTATTTTATTCAAAATAGTCTCCCTCTTCTGCAATATAGCTTTTTGCACGGTCCAAAAGCATGTCGAACGAGTGTTTTAGCTCGTTGGCCGGTATGACCGCCAGTATGTCGGTGATGTTTTATAGATGTTCAATTCCATTTCCATTAATTTCAATGATGATCTCGGCTGATTTTTGATTAATTCACGCACAGTTTCGATGGAATTTCCGGTGATCACGGATTTTGATTAGCCCACTTGTTGATTTCCATTCATGTTCTCACGACCACTTATTTTCGCACCAATAACAAACATACTGACACTTAAAACACAATGACTTCACTTAAAATGAATGAAATGTCATATAATTCTCACTGGACAATCGATAAAGATAATAGATTCTAACGGTCTAGTCGACATATAGATTTTAAAAGTCCTATTTACTTTGGAAAGCACCTTGTAGTTTGAAAACAGATTACGACTACTTCTAATTTTGAATTTCATCAGTTTCTTCATTTCATGAGAGATAATTGCAGTCTCGAAAAAACTAATCACACACTTTGAAAGCGGTCTTGTAAAACTTTGTGAAATCAGGTCAATTTATGTTTCCGTAGCTCTCAAGTACGGAATATAATGAGCTTAACAAGAATTGCTAATTTTATTCCGGTCCGTAATTAGGTGAATTTAATCAAATCAAGTGAGAATATTTGCAGAGACCATTGTGAATTTGCAAAAATGGAAGATATCGGTTCTTAATTTTTTACAGGTACTCTATTTAAAATAATATAAGGATCATCGAGCTTTTAAATATTTTATATTTTTTTAGTTTAAACTCAAAATGGAACAAATCTGTTCATACTTTGCTCTTGACATCATACATATATGGAATAACATACTGATTGTTTTCTACACAGTGTGGAATAAAGCGCTCAGTAGTCCTAACTGCTGGTTACTGAATGTATTTTTTGTTTATATATAAATTTAACTTGAGTATCTTGGTCAATACGAGGGATATCTAAAAGAAATGAAGTCAGTATATACCACCTTATAGTTTTCACTTATCGCTTTTTCCAATAAACGTATGTACTGCGCTAAACAACCACTATAAAAGTATGCAATTGGCTGTGTATTTGTATACATATATATGTATATTGTATATACATATATATATTCTTTATTTTTTATTTTTCAATTGTTGATAATTGATGATTTTTTGATCAAAATTTCATTAGACATATTTAAAGACTCCTAATCACGTCCAGAACGCACATCGATTAAGTGCAATATATTTTGTGTTTCCGCATCATCCTCGCTTTCTGTCAATGGCTTACATTTATTGGTGTCAAAGTTAAGCTTATAGCCCTCATGACAAATGCACTGATATGGTTCAATACAATCGGCGTTGGCGCAAAGCTCTGCATCACAAATGGGCGCACAGCCGCTCTGCCCCTGTACACTGTAGTCTTCATCGCATTCACACAAATTTGGCGCCTTACAGCGTCCATGTTCACCGCAGTCGTTCATGCAGATCGGTTCACAGCCACCAGTCGTGGCGTTGTTGTAACCCGCCAAACATGCGCAAGTATTCGGCGCAGCACAATATTGTGTGTCATCGCAAGGTGTTCTACAAAATGGCTCACACTTAGAGTTCAATAAAGCGTATCCTTCTGCACAGTCGCACACATTCGGCGCTGTACAAATCTGGCTCTCGCCACACGACGGTTCGCACGTGGGTACACATGATCCACCGATGAATTCGTAGCCTTTATTGCACATACAAGATTGTAATTGCATATTACATATGCCATTCGAGCAATTAACGGGACATTGGAGTTTGCGGCATACCTTCTGCACCACACCATCCAGCAGCTGAATATTGCAAGTGTACACAGCGGCGTCCATTGTTAGCGGAACGGCGATCATTAGACCGAAGAAGAGTATTAGGCGTAGGCATGGCATTTTACTTTGATTACTAAAAAATTGACAATAATGTTGTTTATTTAGCTGACGTTCATCACTTCCAGAAAGCTGTTGAGTAACTAAATTGTGGAAATTTGCTTTGTGAGTTTCTGTACAAATTTATTGATAAGAGCTTACGCAGAGTGTTGGAAGTAATTGCCAAGCTCAAGGCGGGTGTGTTCCGTGTTTGTGTATTAGTGCCTTTGTAGATAAGCGTATGTTTCAGATTATAAATTATGTACGTATGGTATAGTCTTCTTGTAGTAAAGCAGGGTGAATAATCTAATATAATTGGACCACAACTGGTCCATTTCAGCTGCGTGCTTGAATTGAGTCCATGTCAGGTTCTACAAACGCAGTTTACATTTAGATAATTGAAGTAAGTACATTGGATAGCTATTTGTTTATGGCATAAATAGTTTGTACGACAATATTTGGGAAAAAAAACTTTGATACAAAGTCATTAAAAATCTTGCAAGAGTGGCTTGAAGTGTATAAACTACGGATTATGAAAGTATATGAGATATGAGCTGGTCAACGAGCTAGTCCATTCTACGGCGGCTTCCAGGAAGATGGCACCAGAACCATGTATTGTGGTGGGGCCCAATGCCATAATGGAGTTATCTTCCACACGGAGAACAGAGTGGGGAGAGAACGGACCTGGCAGTAGACAACAGAATGCGCCACGTCAAGCTACTACGGAGATTACAACCTGGCAAGTTTTAAAGATATGATCGATCTCCCCCGAAACAAATTCCGTCGACTTGTCGTGCAGCATTCAGGTCACTTCAGGATTAGAAAGCACTTGTTCAACATCCAACTCCACAACACCGGATTTTAGCAGGCCCAAAGCCCTAGAATCCATCTACGTGAACAGGGATCACATCAGCTCAGTCGCATCCAGCAAAATCCTGGAATTATTCAGAGCGCTGGGCACAATAGACCATGGTGCGAAACTTCAATTATTTGCTATCTGCTAATTATATGAGATACACAAAGTATTTCGAGACGATCCGATTGCGAAACATCGCGTCTAGTTCGTCCCCTTACATACAAGATGGGTGTTCTTGGGACAGTAATTTATTTCTGAAGCAAAATTATGCGATAAGCCACACTGTCTTGAGTTATTGCGGTCATAAAAAATTCGCTCACGAGACTAAATGGCATTCTGGTCAAAGCCTCGAATATAATAATTCTTAGCTAAAATCAGAAAAATTAAGTACTTTTGACTATATTAAAAGGGGTGATCAGAATGCTTAAATATTAAATTTCGAATATTAAGAACATCCCTAATATTAGAATATAATATGTATTGGCCTTTAATGTTGCAGCTACTCTTAGCATGTTTAAGCGATAAGCAGAGCTTCGAGTTTTCGCATGTCTTCAAACCGTATGTAACTGGCGATAAGAGAGGCAGGTGAATTTTAAGCGGAATTTTATTACTTAAATTTTTTCGAATTTAATAATAGAAAAAATTTAGGGAAAAATGATAAAAATAATCATCAAAACTCAAAATTAGCTACCGACATAATTGCATTTTCTGGTTGCTTTTCCCTTTCCAATCTCAATAAGGATTTATCATTAGTACTTTGGTCCCCCAACTTCGAAACAGTAATAGCTCCAGCATATTACTTTATACAGCCCTTAGTGTTCAAGTAATTGCTATACTTATTTCGATTACAGGTATTGCTAACTCGGAGCGTGTTTCAACAAGGCTTACTTGCGAATTAACCGCTTTGCCTGAAGCGTTCTTGGTTTTTTCCTGGTTCGTATTCGAAAACGGTAAAATGTTATCTTAAGTTTTTGTCAAACAGTGCTTGAGCCATAAGCTTGTTTGCTCAGTTTTTTTGCAAAATGTTTGCAAATTTTTGAACGTGCAATTGCCGATTCTACCTTCGACTCCATTGTGTTGACCTACATATATGTGCTTTATTTTATCAGAATACAACGTTTTAAGTTTGGAATACTAATGACTGGATAGAACGTAATCGAAATCAGATATTGAATAAGAACAATTTGCGAAAAAAGAACACGTAAACACATATTCACAATAATGGGTTAACGTAAAAAAACTAAAGAAAAAGGCCATGTAAGAGCATTTTTGTTGAAAATTTTTGTGATGCGAGTATATAAATGTACTCATTGCTGTAAAATATCAAACTTGAAGTATTTCAAATTTAAAATACAATCAGTTATGAAGGAGAAAATAAAGGACGCTAGCTGAAGTTGAGACAAAAATATGAACGGAACTATCTAATTAACGAACAGCAAATTGTTTTCAAGTCATATACATAGCCTGCTTTTGACTTTACACACTTATGCTATATGTCGAAATAATGACATTGTCATCTGACGTTTCTTCCCTTTGAAAATGTATTGATAGTTTTCCTCGGTCGAAGCAATTTGAGTTCAGAGCTTGTTGGATACAGTCGCTATAACAGTCAAATATTGGGTAATCTAAGAAATCTTTCGTATTTTATCAATAGATGTCATTGCAGTCATATATCTCCAGTGCTACCAATCACATTGTGTCATATAATATAGTGTTGAAAAGGTGAGATTTTAAGCTTCAAATGCGGGGAAGTTGAAAAATAGTTACAGCTATTCAAAAGCGAGTGGAAATAATCAAGAAATTCGCTATATTTTGAAATTTTTGTATTAAAAAGCGAAGAAGGGACTTGTGAAAATTGCGGAAGCGATGCTGTATCAGTTAATGTAGCGCAACACTGGTTCGCTCGCTTTCGTTCTGAAAATTTCGATGTGAGAGATGCACCTCGCACTGGTCGACCTATCGTTGAAAAAGTCGATTAAATTATGGGAAAAAATAATCAGGACCGTCACATAAGCAGCGAGGGAACTTAACATTTAGTGTCAAATGGCTTTGAGCCATTAAGAAAAGGCTGGCTACAAACAGAAGCTCGATGTTTGGGTATCACATGAATTGTTTGTGAAAAATTTAATGGACCGCATTAACATCGGCGATTCTTTGCCAAAACGAAATAAAATCGAAGGAATCGATTTCTGAAGTGACTGGTAACAGGGGACGAAAAATTGATCAAATTCGACAATAATGTGTGAAAAAGATCATGGAGCAAGCATGGAGAAGCTCAGGAAATGGTCGCAAAGCCAGGATTGACGTGCTAAAGATTATGCTGAGTGTTTGGTGGGACTGGAAAGGAATCATCCAGCTCCAGCCTGAACGAACGATTGTTTCTACATTTTACTGTCAATAACTGATGAAATTGGAGCAAGCAATCGAAAAAAATGGCCATAACTGATCCACAGAAAGGACTTCGTCTTCTAAATCGCTCGACCACACACATTTTTGATGACTCGGAAAAACTGGAAGAACTTGGCTGGGAAGTTTTGAAGCATACACCATATAGCCCTGAGCTTGAATCATCGGACTATCATTTGTTTCGGACAACGCAGAACTGCCTTAATGGAGTAAAGTTGGCTTCAAGAGAAGCATGTGAAAATTACTTGTCGCAATTTTCCGCCAAAAAACCAGAAAAGTTGTACACTGATGGAATAATGTCTCTAGCGGAAAAATAGCAAAACATGATCGAACAAAATGGTACATATTTGGTTAAGTAAAGTCGAAATACGAGAACACTTTTTCGACTATCCAATATTTTATGAAAATGGGGTTACAACTGGAACAACAGTGTACCAGAAGCATGTTTTCGAAGCCGTGGTAAAGCTTAAGCAATACTTTCTACGATGGAAGATCCAACTTCCAGCGAGATTCTGCACAAGCTTCCAAGACAATAGTATCTAGTGGTGACTTTTAACAAGATAACTAGTTTTATAGTAGCAGATGATTGTTGCTGGAAGACCAGATTTGAAACCATTGGACTACGATAACTTGAGTCGGAGAACATGGTCTGTAGAATACGGCGTTAATACCAGTAGAAACTGTGCGTGATGCTATTGATCAATGGTCGTTTTGTTTGAGGGCTTGTGGGAAAACCATGGGTAACCATTTCGAATAACCTTTTTGTATACATTTAATATTGACAGTATTAAATAAAGTTAACTTTATTAAAATTTATTATGTTTTTATTTTTATAACTGCCTGAAGTTGTAACAGAACTTATGGCACAATTAAGTAGATTTATATGCTACACATGACCGATGCCACTTGAAAGTGGTCTACAAAACCAACCAAAAATCGATCAAAATGGGAACATGGATACACCTATAAATTGCTATAAATGCTATAACTTAGATTCAAATCATGCTATAAAATTTAATACAGAGGATAATAGCAATGCTATTAGGAGCTAGTCGAAGTCCGATCCCTGTCTTGAAGATCAGCCATTGAATGTAACCTATCATAGCAAGAAAAAAGAGATAAAAAACAGTAGTAAAATTTTATCAATATTTCTATGTTCGATAAATTATGGCAGGAATGTGAAGATTTGTGCCAAACTACCTATACACTGTGAATACCCTTACACCAGGGTAAATAAATTTTGAAAAATTTGAAAAATAAAATAAATTCGTAGTAGATTGAAACCAATTGGAAAGGAAAGATAAAATGACAAAATTTAAGGGAAAGATAACTTACGAGCGATCTGAGTTTGGGAGAAGCAAGGATTGTTCGTGGTTGAATTTTTAAGAGTTATGTATGGTTTAAGTCGATTTTTGGCGCAATTACTCCTACAGAAAAAAGTTGTATGGCAATAAAAAGTGCTATAAATTCTATATAGAGACTAGGTCCACATAACTAATAAAATTTATGTGAAAAATTCACATATCTCTGAATTTATTTTTGTTTATTTTTAAAAGCTTCTGCATTAGTCACTTCACTCTATATAAATGCAGTTGACCTTTGCTCTTTTCACGTCACTTTACTGTGAAAAGGCGCTGTTAGATATTTTAAAATCACAACCAGTAGTGAGCAAGATTGACAGGCAACACTTAATCCGCCCATTAACGCCTTTAATCTATGTAATGTTGTTGACAAACAATTATCAACAGCATCGGCCTCTTCATTAGCACGCCGCAAATTTACATGTGTATGTACAGTGAGCGCTGTAATCTTGTGTACACGTCAGATTTGCAACTCAATTAAGTTGCACCTTATAATGAAATTGAATTCCAGCACAACAAAAAATCCAAATAAACATCATTTATAACATAACAGCTGGCTGGCTGCCTCATCAGCACGAAAAAAAGCTGAAATAAAAAATATTGCATTGCTTTGCTGCCGCTTGCTGTGCAGTGTGGGCGTTTGATTCCCGGTACCTGCTGGCGCCGCCGCCAAACGCTGAGGTGGCAATTTATAATGACAAGACGACGGCGAAACCGTTGGTATGACATTCAGCCGTTGAACCGGATTGTGGCGCGTGCCCGGCGCACTGTGAGCAACGCCGAGCAAACTGCGCGCAAGTGTTTAACCATTCAAAGCTAATAAATGCGCGGCTTGGCTCATGAAGGCAAGCCGCACATGAGCGCAGATTTGTGCGGATTTGGCGCGCCTGGTAAGTCACATATCTTTATACATTTTTTATTTTTTGTTTTTACTTTGCGCCTTATGTGATATAATGTATGGGTGCTTGTGTGTGCGTCATACCGTATAGCCAAGCATTCCCATGAGCTTATGACTTTATTAATAAATTCTCTTTTGTATGCAATGAATATTTTATGACTGCACAATTTGTTGCCAATATAATTTCGGTGGCGCCACAATGTCTAATGCTTTGATAGTGATCGCATGATTAAGCGCGAATGGCTATATGCTCGCACACACACACACACAGCTGTACATATAGCACGTCGATCGTGTTGAATTCGAAACGAGCTTAATATTAGCAATTTAATTTACTGCTTTATTTCTAAGCAAAGAACGTTAGTGGAAAAAAATGTTGACTTATGCTAAGTAGTGCGTAGGTGGACTGATCAAATAATATGTCTGCTATACTGTGATATATAAGTGTTGTACCGTAAAACAGCAGGAAACTCGTTGATGTGGAGAACGATGCTGTGCGGTAATTTATTATTGACTGAAGGCAAAGGCATTATGACCTTCGTTGAATTTATGAGTGTTCATATGGAGTTGCAAATTGATTTATCGCTGGCAGAAATTGAGAAAAAATTGCAATAAAATATTCAAATTGTAGTCTCGATTCATATGACTTCTTATGAATTAAAGTTATTAGAGTTCAATCGGTTCAATAAATAACTGTCCTTTAGTTTAATAATTGTCTAGTTGTAATCTATTGGGTTTCTTTGTTCAGAATACTTTACAAATCTTAAGATATTTTTAGTAATCATATTAAAAATAGAAAAAAAAACATTAACTTCGATTGGACCGAGGCTATAGAGCCCTTCACAATTGCAATTTATATAGCATAAAGGGTATAAAAAGAACTTTATCTTGAATGATCAGCCAATTCGGCGCAGAAGACGTTAGGTCAATGTGCAATCGTCTGCTATTTACCTTATGGCAGCCATATGCTATAGTGTGTAAAATATCATTGACTAACGCCATCAGCATGTTTAGTAAAGAAAAGTTCACATTAAGGCGTTGGATTCTATATGCGGTTTTTAAATATCGATTAAGTCTTGTGAATCTTTTGATCGTTTACTAAAAACAAAAAAAAAATAGCATTATATTGTTGATAAACCAAAAACAAACATTAACTTCGATTGGATCGAAGCTTTATTACCCTTCAAAAATACAAAAGATTTCTCACAAGAACTTTGATCTTTGAACTTTGAACTATACAAGCACTTGGTTACGGTGAATAGCTTCGTTATGAGAAAACGGGTGCAAAATGACTTTAAAATAGTTCGTATATATGCAGACGGGTGAGCAGACGGACATGTCTAAATCTTTTCAGCTCGTGATCAATGTGACCATAATAATTTAAATTTCGATTTCTAAATTTGAGAGAATGTTTATTACAGTGTATACTTTTAGCAAATTTCACACTGAGACCCTTCATTAAATTACTATACTGACTGAATGGACCCAAACGATCCGATCCACTATAAGGGTGTGCTAAAAAGAATTGGATATTTTGGATATAGTATACATAACCGGCAAAATTATATCTTTATAAGTTATTGCTTATTCAAAAATAGATTTCATTAGACTCAATACAATGTTTGGAACTATCAAGTCGAATGCATTGCCAAAATTTTCTGCTAAAATTCTCAAAAAAAAGTTTTTACTGGCATTTACTCTCTCTGCCAACCTGCTCGTTGTAAAATTTGCAATGATACCAATAATTTCACTGACTTTTGGTATTAACTCAGCAGAGTTACCAGCTTCTGGGCGAAATGGTCGTTGATTGTCCTATAAATCTTCACGACGATTTTTAAATCGCTTCAGTACGACTCATACAATAATCACCATCATCTTTTTTCATTAATTCTTATGTCTCAGCTAATTGTTTTAAGTTTAACAGAAATTTATATATTTTTATTTTTATAAAAGTTGAACAATAGCATACTATTTCTTTAATTGAAATGACTGTAACTTTAACATCTGTCATATAAGTATCTCTGTAAAGTCATCCTCTTACGAATGCTCCTAACTTCGTGTAAAGCGTATGACAGATGTTAAGGAAAATGCCATACATTTTCAATAGCATGCTGAATGATTGATAAAGAAATATTAGGTTGTCAAATATCTACCTCCCGCTTTTTTGTTTTTTGAAGTTCGCGGCTATGCATAAAGCGTTACAGAGCTCGTATCTGGCAATAATATATATCGTTGAAAGGTCTTGACTTAACCTACAAAACGATGCTATGCATGATTAGTTTAGATATTGCGTCCAACAGTTATAGGGGTTCACTAACGCCGAAATACCGATCAAATCATGGAAAACATCGTGACATCGCCCAGGGAATGGGAGTTAGTCACCAAACCATTTTAAACCATCTGCAGCAGGCTGGATACATAAAAAAGATTGATGTTTGGGTGCCGTATGATTTGATTCAAAAAAACCTTCTGGACCGAATCAACACCTGCGATATAGTGCTGAAACGGTAAGAACTCGACCGGAAAGAACTCTACCAATTTTGAAAAAAATCCGATCACTGTAATACTTTTTATAAAGCATTGAATAAAGAGCAAAAAGGAAGGGAAGGAGATATTTGACAACGTAATAGAAAGTTCGGTTATTTTTGGGTCAGACCTTATACGTTAAAAGAATATAACCACTTGTTGGCGTATGAGTTAAAATAGCGACAATTTCATAAAAATTACCCTATAGGAAGTAAATACGTCAAAACCTTTAACACATATAGTTTTATATTATATTAATTACTAGTTACATATGTGCTATTATTGCAGGACAGAAATAGTGACGATTCATTTGGAAGATTATGTGGCTCACTAATTTGCTCGGACATTATTGATATAGGCTCCGCGACGCAGTAGTCATTGTTATCAATGTTGCAGTTGAAGTAATGGAATCCTCTGTTTGGCACAACTCATGCAAAACTCTCCTGAGTCTAATAGTAACCATCAAAGTGGTAAGTTGTTTACTAGATACTACCAGGTCTGCAAATCATAAAGCATGGGAATATTAATGTATTTATTAAATATTCAACAAAATATGCAAAAAGTTTATGTTTATTCACTTTTTTAACTCTAAGAATATTGAGCGCCAAATTCAGAGCAGTCCTTGGCAACTGAACAACTTACAATAAAAACTGGAGCAAAGTTCTTTCGATGAACTAATTAAGAATTTAAATCGTGCGTGGAGATATTACCTAAAACAATGCCAACGCGAGTTACTTGCATGAGTTTCGAAAGCTTTTATGTGAGTATAAACATACAAACATATCAGCGCATATGTGGTGTATCTGAACTTCTTGGCGTTGCTAGGTCGAGTTCTTTTAATTGTACGCACATTATTACTTAGCGAAAATCGTTATACACCAATAAATATGTCAGTGGAATATTCAAAGCATTTTTTTATATACACAATCTTTTAAACTATACATATGTACATACCCCCATAAATAAAGGTTTACCAGTGACTCGTGTTAAATTCGCATACAATTTGCACGCATGCCCGTCGTCATGTGGTTTCAAGTAGACAATGCTCAGCCAAGTCAACATAACATACAGGCAAACATAAAACGCCATTGACATATTTTCGAGAAAAGATCGAAACACCGGACGAAAAAATAGCTCATTCATGAATTTTTCAGCAAATGAATCAATTAGAAATGCAGCTCACATTTTGGAATTTCGCGGCTGAACGACGGTAGCGACAGCGAACAAGGGCTTACAAGCCAGTACGACCAAAGTGCTGATCGCGAGTCTGAAGTCATACACGAGTGACCAATTTCAATTTCTAAGTGTTAATGATTTGATGGCGGCCACGTAGGCTCGGGAATAGTAGCACACATACCTACAGGTATGGTACTTACATATGTAGGTAAGTGCTTGTGGAATGTCGTAAAAACTGGAGCAAAAATGCCGAAAAACCGAAATGAAACAGGGAAATATTGTGAAAACTTTTAAATCAGTTTACAGCATGTTTGGAGCATTCAAAAAAGCAAATAACAAAAACAAAAGTTAAATAAAATGAAATAAAAGTAAGCCACAAAGGCACCGTGAAATACGCGCGTCAACGTAAAATGGATCAACGAATTAAATGCATCGATAACATGAAAATAGTATTTGGAACACGGTATGTAGGTACATTTGTAAATATGTATATAGCTCAAATATTTGTATATGCATATGTATGTAGAACGGTGCATATGCATGCTTGAGTGTTGGATCCCGTGTACTAATTGCACGGTAATGTTTGGCATGAATGTTGTACACTGCTTGTCTGATTGAATGAAGATTCTTTTGGTTTTCGCTTTTTTTTTAAATCTTGATCTGTTTATATATGCATATACTTGGTTCAAACAGTAGGTAGTTTCCTTTTTTAAGCTCTTTAAGAACGTTAGAAAATGGCCTTGGAGTGGAGAGGACTTAAAGGAGATAGGGAAAATTTTGTTTCAGCATTACATGGGCTTAAAGGTTTCAAAAAAAAAAAAAAAAAAAAAAAAAAAAATTTTTTATTGTCCTATTAAATTTTACTACACCTCTAGAATATTGCTTTAAACTTTCAAGTTGATCCGAGAAATAGTTTCGGAGATACGACCTTGAGAACTTGTACGCTCGAGGCTAGCTAGGCTGAGTACAGCGTCTTTAAAAGTGTTTTTTTTTTTTCGAAACTGTGCTTTTGTAGTCGGTTGGCATGATTTCTCCAGAATTACACAACCGGTTTTTATGATATTTTATACAGAATTTTTATTCGATTAAAACAAAATGCCCCGAAATTTTCCCTGAAATTAAAATTTTTTTTTTTAAATGTCTGCCAAACTTCAATTTTAAATTTTATTCCTTGGTCCAAGTTTTAACTAAAACGCATATTTTTCCACTTTAAATGATCCTGTTAGGAGCGGTCACCGGAAATGGCGTGGCAATGGCCGAGTTTAAAATATTGGGTAGTCGAAAAAGTCTTTTCGCATTTTATTAATAGATGTCGTTGCAGTCGTATATCTCCAGTGCTACAAATTAGATTTCAAGCTTAATTTAACCAAAATTTTAAATTAAATTTTATTAAAATTTTGTTTAAAGAAAGGTAGAATGCCACGCAAGCCACCAATGAAATTTGTGAAGTTTACGCAGACGATGCTGTATCAGTTCGTGTATCACAATAATGGTTCGCTCGCTTTAATTCTGGAAATTTCGATGTGAAAGATGGATCTCATTCTGGTCGACCTATCGTTGAAAAGATTGATGAAATTATGGAAAAGACTGACCAGGACCGTCATCGCTGAGAAACTTAACATTCATCAATGGTTCAATTAAAGAAGGCTGGCTACGAAAAGAAGCTCAATGTTTGTGTACCACATGTATTGCCTGTGAAAACCTAATGGACCGAATTAGCACTACCTACTATTTCGACTACCATATATTATGTCTGGAGACAAACAAACAAGCTATTCCGCCATCTAAGCAATCAATTTTATTTGCACTGAGCAGATTCCTAACGGTACTATAACGAGTCTATATTTATTAATAAATATTATTATAAAACAATATTTTTTTTTATTGCTAGCAAAAATTCTCGTCTCATTTACTAACCATGCAAGAATGTATTTAATTACGCGACGTGTATCGAGTTGTCGTTTTTTGCCGACGGATCATCTCTGTGAACTATTGACCTTCAAACCGTACGACATCTTCAATCACGCACATGCCATGCAACTCTTCCTGATTATCGACGCCAACAACAACAGCAACTACTACTGCTTCATTTGGCATATAAACTGAGCATGCGACCATCGGCAACACCCGCGCTAACGACCTTCGCGCGACACACAAACAACAGCCGTGCAAGTAAGCCCCTCGACCAGCGCCATCAAAGTGAGGGTCGGGGTAAATAATCAGTTTTGGCTAAATATTGTGCGTTTTTCTGTTCGTTTGCATGAGAGAAGACAGTAAACTGTGTGCATTGAAGAGGAAGCAATTATTTATGGTTTTGTAAAAATATATGCTGATGTAGGAAAAAATTAAATATACTTCGAATAAGCTTCGAAAAAAAAATATACATGCATAAATGATTTGTGTGAAAAAGTTTAGGTACAAGAACAACAACAGCTGTAAATACCATTAAATAATTAGTAGAGACATGCAGCAAATATTTAAGCGAAGCAACAATTAACAACAAACATAATAGTTTTGCTCTTCAACTTTTTGGCACACACTTACAGACATACACACACACATGCATTTAAGTGTACATATACTAAAGATTTTATAATAAATATTGAACGCGCTGACAAGTGCATAAATGCTCATGTTTACCTGCATCACCACAAAAAATTGGTATGAAATCCAATTGAAGCGCAGCAATGAAAAATTGAATTTATGCAAAGAGATATTTGTCTAAGCATTAACACAGACGAGCAAAATTGTGTATTATAAATATAAATAAGTTTTATTGTTGCCTTAAAATATTGAGTAGTCGAAAAAGGCTTTTCGTATTTCTAATCAAACTTCAAATTATTTTTTTAATATTTATAATAAATTTTAATGAATCAAACAGGTACCTTTTAGTTCGACTACTTTTTGCCATTTTTCCGCTAGAAACATTATTACATCAGTGTAAAACTTTTCTGGTTTCTCGGCGAAAGCTGCGTAAAGTAATTTTCGCAGGTTTTTCTTAAAGCCAACTTTACTCCATTAAGATCGTCCTACATTGACCGAAACAAATGGTAGTTCGACGGTGCAAGGTTAGGACTATATGGTTGCATCAAAACTTCCCAGCCAAGCATTCCCATTTTTTGCCAAGTCATCAAAGATGTGTGTGGTCGAACGTTGTCCCGTTAGAAGACAAAGCCCTTTCTGTTGATCAGTTCTAGCCGTTTTTTTCGATTGCTTGCTTCGGTCTCATCAATTGTTCACAGTAAAATGTAGAATCAATCGTTCCACGAGGCTGGAGCCCCTCATAGTGGATGATTCCTTTCCAATCCCACCAAAAACTCAGCATAACTTTTCGAGGTAGTAATCCTGGCTTTGCGACCATTTATTAAGCTTTATCATCTTGTCGAAATTGATCCACTTTTCGACTTTCGGTGTAGCTCACATTCAAACAGAGAGATCAAAATCGAATTAAAGTAATGAAAATTTTTTATTGGACGAGAGATCTTCGAAAAAATTTACTTGAATTATTGTTCAAAGCTATACTCCAAGAAATTTGTTCAGATCAGACGACTATACAAAAAATCTGTCATTCGAACTGGCCGATCAGAGGCAAAATAAAGATTTTTTTGAACCTTTTATGCTATAGAAAGTGCACCTGTGAGGGGTATTACAACTTCGAAACGTTTTTTCTTGTCCTTATATGTCACTGAAAAACTTTATTTTTGCTCTGAAATATTGTATAACGAGCAGAGCATTGGAGAATAGAACACATTTAAAATTACTAAACCGATTAGTGAGCAGAGCATTGCTTTACCGTTTCTGTACCCAACGCACCCACAAATTAAGCCTAACTTCTACGTCCCGTTCTTATGATTGCCATTTATAGGATATATGCTAAACAATTTCTCGCTAGTATACACATTTACTCATTGACATCTATATATATCTACATATCGATTCTTTCATTTAACTATTCTGTCAAGCAAATATTTTTGTAGTTAAAATTGTTTAACAACTACAACAATAAACTACGCAATTAATTAGAAAAGTGTGCGAAAATCGAAAAAATATGCTTAAAGTTAAGCCGCTCTTTGTTGTTTGCACAAACATACATACATATGCAGAGTCAAATCAAATATTTACTTAAACATTTTTTGTGTTTGCAAATTTTGCAAGCTTCATCAAGGCTATCATCACTGCTCATTCAACTCGTCCGTCCGAGCGGCATCGCAAACGTCGTCAACCTCATCGACGACGGCACGGTAATTGAAAAACATCAACGCCACGCTTACCGTTAACGTCAACAGCCACTGCCACTGCCGTAGCCACCAGAGTCACAGCTACAACCATCGCCACTTCCACCACACCATTGTCAGTGGCACCGCCTCCGAGCGCTGTGTGCTTCGTTGGCGGTGCGGACGCTGCCGCCGGCGCTAGTTGCCACCTCCAAATTAATTGCTGTAAATATATATTTATATTTGTATTTATATTTCTATTTATATTTATAGTAACTCAATCATCCATTCGTTCGCGGTAATTTTATTTATTCATGTTACTTACTTTACTCAGCATACCCACATAGCTCAATTGCAAGCGCTGTGTGTGCCATTCAATGGTGGCCAAGGTGCATGACTCGCCATACAATTGCGCCGTTAATTCATCTGATTAGTTTTCATAAATAATTTTCAATACGCATTATTTGCAAACATGTCTTACTTTCTTAGTTTATTGATATGGCTAGTTGTTGATCTCTTAAGTGTAATCGTATTTTTAAAAATGTATATGACATTGGTTGAAAATCGAAGGCGATGGCTTATTTGTGCGTAGTTCAGAGTTTCGTGTGAGGTAAAGAGCCATGCAACTATTTGCAATATTTCATATTAATTGATAGTTTTTTATTATTTGGTGGAATGCACTGATAGAGATCTTGTAACAGATAAGTATGATTTTTCCGATTATAATAGTATATACCTGAAACTAACTACTCCTTAGAAAATATATTTATTCAGGGGAAGAGATTTTCCCCGTTCTTCTTAGAGCTACGGTATAATAGAATTCAGACATAAACGGCAAAATTCAATTTGTGTTTTTGTTTTGATTTTACATTAGATTTAGGAGCATCAGTGCCACAAATGGCAGATTTAGGGCTCATCCGGATAGGAAGCTTTCTTGGAATATCGAAGAGGGAGAGCAAAGAAGGCATTGATTGCCTTATACGGTTGTAGAAGAGCCATTGGCAATCGGTTGGGTCTCTCAAAAGTGGTCCCCTGAGTCTACGACACTATAAGTAGTCAATCCCATTATGTTCTATGGAATTTTTGTGTGGTGGAGTGCAAAGAAACTCGAGAGCGTTCAACGCTCGGCGCACATCAGTATGCGTGGTGCACTAAGGTCCACTCCAACCATGGCACTTAGCGTAATCTTGCAATAGTGCCCGTAAACATCGTTGGATGGTGTATGGCTGCGAAAGTTGCTATCAGACTCAGAGAATCTGGGTTCTTAAGAGAACATGCATCGGAACACTTGGATATCCTCACACTGACAATTATGACTTGATACTGGATCATTTATATCATGGAGTTGCCAAGCTTAACTATGGCACTGCCCATATAGAGATTCAGGAGCTCTCTATCAACTCCAGTTTCAGAATTTTTGACTATTGCATGTCTTTCAAACCAAGATTGCAACCATTAAGATACCAGCAGATCTATTGATCCAGAGTGCACTCTCCTTCAGAGAAGTGACCATTCACTCCGAAATCAGAGCGGCGAAACTATCCTTGAACTCATTAACAGTGTGTTGAGGGTTGGTCGAGGATTGCGTTACCCCGCTATGGGTTACCCCGCTATGGGTACAATGTAAAAAAAAAAAGTGTATTGAAATAGGTCGGAATCGAGCTTAAAATCTGTTATCGAAAGCATGGCTATCGGCAAGGGATGGTAAGCCAGTCAACAGAAGCCTGCTGTCCGGAAACGTAGATATGAGTGTGGTGCGAATCGGAATCGCTAACAGATGACGACTTTCATGAAATTGGCCTTAGAGTGAATTAAGACTTCGACTGAGTTCGCCTTATCATCGATAAATACTGGTTTGGAGCTGCTTGGTAAAAAAAATTTAGTTATTGAATATTTGAAGTTACTGTAAACAACACAAATAGCGCTCTTATGTCAAAATGTTCTGAATATGTATAAAATCAAATAAAGTTGTGAGAGTTGCGAGATTACCACACTAGAGTTGTCGAATGCAGAAATATAAAGGCAAAGGCAACCTAACGGCAATAACGAAATGAGCAATTTCTACCCATATAAGGAAAATATTATCATAATAATAATAATGTAGGACCAATCCGGATCATATTTGATCAGATGGTTTATATCAGTGGAATGCTAACATTTTCCGGACTGGCCTTATAAGAGTACAATCTATTTGTATATTCACATTTAGTTTGATCTTCATTTGTCAGTTAACTTGTGTCCTGCAACTGTTTTTACAGCGATTTTTACCATGGGAAAATTATTTAACAACGAGTGCGCTTGAAATTTAGACTTTTGCTGCCACGAAATCATACTCATTTAACATTATAAATCTTTTCTGTATTCGTGACTAACTGGAGACTTAATTAGCTATTATAAATGGTATTAAAATAGGTTATCTCCTTATTAGAAAGTAGCTTATCTAATAAAGGCCAATTAGAATGTAATAAATATTAAACCTTTGGAAATATGAATAATATACCATAACGAGTCGCTAATTTTATTTTACATTTAATTTTGATCTTACATATAAGAATTGACTAAAAGAAATATGAAGAAAGTCAAATAAGCACTGAGAATTAGGTTTCGTTATTGTTATATTTCATTTTAAGTAGTAAATAATTAAATCATATTTAAAAATTAATAAATCTTAACTTTATGCACGTATGTAACAATGTTTGTCTTTTGTAATAAAATTCATAACTGTTTTTATTTATGCGAAATTAAATTATTCAGCACCCGATGCCGGTGAGTGAGCTCAAGATGTAGGATGTAGTCATCTCACGTTATGATGATAATATGACGCAATTTTTTATTTGGCTATTAAAGATTATAACAAGAATCAATTGCGGAAGACAAAAAGAGAAATTGAAAAATGAGCAAAAAGTATTATGAAAGATATTTAACGACGACTAAGTTGTGTATACGTATGTGTGTGCGTGCCGTGTGGCAAATAACGTCAAAAGCGAAATATGAAAAAACTGCAAATTTTTTGTTTATCAAATTCGATGACCTCAGTGGTGGGTTGGTTACATTTTGCCTGACGCCAATTCGACGAGTATGGTCTTTTCTTTTGATGATAACCACTGCTCACTAGTGTGTTTGCTTGTAATATGTATTTACTTATGTGCGTATGTGTAACTGTGAGTATTGGTATCGTTTACACATTCACATACATATCTGTCTAAATAGTACTCGTAAATATACATACATGCTTATATTTATAGGAGCCAATTAAATTGCAGATGTGATTACGATAAGTTTGCTGTCGACAGCATCCGACAGTCAGCTTACTACCGCAGGTTTACCAAATTCCCAATTTTATTTGTTTATATGGTTCAGTTAGATGAGAAATTGAATTTTTTACTGACTGGATTAGTTAAAGCCAATAGCGAAACCTTATTTCAAATTAATTTTGTCGCCAAGTAACAAGGCCACTGCTCCCATAATCCTCATAGCTTCAGAATTTATAAATAAAAGTGCTTATTTCCAATAAGTTTTACTTTTTTAAGCCATTGCTTATTTGTGTATTTAGTGCTTGGCTTTGAATATTTCAAATTATATAACACAGCTTATTAAGAAGAGTGTGACTTTGACCAAGATCAAGTTCAACGGTTCACTCATTTCCAATTCAAATTGTCTGGGTGCTTATATATACTATGGTTTTTCTTCAGTTGTCGAATATCTCGATATGATTAAGGTAGCTAAAAAAGTAGGTGTACCAAATACGATTTTGCGAAGTGTCTCTATTAGTAAAATATACTTCTCTTCTTCTTTCTGTTCGATGAAAATGATTGACTTGCAGGAAATTGAATCAGTATTAAAGTAAAGTGTAGAGCAAATATCCTACTTTGTACTCTTAAACTTCGAATTTTGTGTTATCAGTGCATAGATATTTTCATGACCAAATTGAGCTCTTTTTACAGATTTTATCCAGTTTAATTAAATTTGATATCTTATGTTAAGAATTAAAGAACTTTTTTCTAGAACTGGCATTATAATTGTCACGGTAGTGATAAGAATCACTTATTTCTATTCACGATTGTCCAGTGAGAATTTCATGACATTTCATAGATTTGACGTGAAGTTATTGCGTTTTAAGTGTCAGTATATTTGTGTTTTCGGTGCGAAAATAAGCTTCGAACAAAGAGCCAACTTTAAATTTTCTTTTGAAATTAGTAAAACTTTTACCGAAACGTTTCAATTGTTAAAACTTATAAAGTTTATGGCGATGGTTGCCTGTCCCGTAGCAGAGTGCACGAGTGCTTTCAACGTTTTCAAAGAGGTCGTGGGGACATAAATGAGGATCAACATGTGGGCCAATCAAAATCCGTGATAGCCGGAAGTTCCATCGAAACTGTACGTGAATTCATCAAAATGGAAAAATGCATTTTGCCATGCAAGGAAAGCGTTGTGCAGACGTAGAGGCCATTCAAAAGGCTTGCACCGGCATACTGGCGGCTATACCGGCCAACAAGCTAAAATACTCGTTCGACACGCTTTTGGACAAATTGACGGAGTATATTCCATGTCGATGGAAAGACTTAAATAGGACTTTTTAATGCACCTAATTGTATGACTGAATCTAAAATCTCGTATCTTGATCCATTTTCAAGTTCAGTAAAGGATATCTTGAATATATTCTTTTTCTATCAAAGATAATAGAGAATGTTTTAAGTAAAAAAAAAAGTTTAGATTTAGGACACAATTAGATTTAAGGAGTGAAGTGTCTTGGTTTTGCTTATATATAAATTGAATGTATATTTATTTGAAGTTCGCAATAGAAAAATTTGGCATACTTTTAATAATTTGTACCTTTCACAAAAAAATGACTGGTCATGATGATAATGGACGCACATTTTTTTATGTAAAATGAAAATTTTGAACAATTATTCGTTTATTACTTGTATTAAAGAGTTACATGAGTTTCCTTGGGTAAAAAACAGAAATTCTTCAACAAAATTTTTCTCATATAAAAAATTAAATATTTTATTAGAATTTTTTATTGTTATAAACATACACTATTAACAGAAAAATTCAGAATTTTTGAAAAAAAAAGATATTCTGCAGTTGACCATTGCGACGCCATTTCCGGTGATCCTTCGGAAAAAATTTGTGCCCTCGTTGACAGGATAACTGAATACATAATCGGAAGTAAAACACTTTTTAGTTACAACCTTAACTTAGAATTTGGACGACGGGAAAAGCACTGAAAATTGATTTTTTGCTAGATTTTTTTGTAAAAAAAAATGAAAATTTCAGTGAAAATCTCTAATTTTTTTTTCAAGTAGTTGTTATCGAAAAAACAATTGTTTTCCGGAACTATTTATAAAATTTAGAAAATATTCTAGAGGTTTTGTAGAATTTAGTAAGACAATAAAAAAAAATCGATTTATCTTTTAAAATTACAAAAAGTGACTAGTACGTAAAAGTTTGTACCCAGTTAATATCAGTTTGTAGGCTTTCGGGACAAAGAAGACTGCGAACAAAAGGGAAGAGTTCATTCCATAAAAAATACCAGTCACTAGTAGCGAACTTTTCCCGGACTTTTTTGCATTCTTGCGTGGTAAATTTAAAATCTAAGTTCTACATAAAATATTGTCATAATATTATATTAAGAATAATATTTACAAAAATATTTATGTCTACAAAAACTGCTAATAAAACATTCCTTTACCTCAGCTATAACTCCGCCAAAAATAGTGGAATCGTGCGAAATCGATGTAATTAAATAAATTATCGCACAACTGCCGTTAAACAAACTCACGCTCACGTGCTTTACATTTATGTACATATGTATGTGTTTATGTGCCAAGCTAAATGTTTAAGCACACTCATTACAAGCATACTGACCCACATTTCTGTAACGTAACAATTGAATAATGATTAGAACGAAACGGCAATTTTAGTGAATAAACAGAAAAACAACAATATGAACAACAAGCTAACGAAACGTGCCAGCAGCACAATTAAGCATATACATATATATTTATGTTTGTATATAATGTAAAGTTATATATTTTGCCATTGCCACGACCGAATCAGCGCTAAATTTGCAAGCATTTGTTGTTTTTGCATACAATTTCAATGGAAACACTTTTTATGGCGTTTTCAACTTAAAAGCGCTGCACTGCTCCAGTTTATACGAATGTGTTACCGTATTTAACAAGCCAACGCCACTTGGCTTCCTGTGACCTGCCCTACCTGGTGCAGGAGGAGAGCGAAATTGCTGATAAAAACGTATAGCATAAGTAAAAAAAATGCAAGAAAAAGGTAGTAACAAGTTGAGAAAAGGTAGAATTTTGTTGCCGTCGGTTAATGAACTCAACGGAAGTGCCAGGTTGTGTCTTAAAAGTGTTTATTACTATTTTATTAGTTTTCTCGTGCATTCGCACATCGTTTAATTGAATCTCACATGATGACATTCACGCTTTTATTCTTATTTAATTGCGCTTAAGAAGCAGTTGCATGGTAACAAATCATTGGGGAGCTATACGAAGGAAAAGTCAAGATTATGATGCTTAACTTTATTCTTATGCTGATTCAATTTGGCTACTATTCTAGTTTAGTTTTTTTGTATTAAGTTATGATATTGCTGTTACTCTTCCTTTGCTTTCTCTTCGTACGTTTTCGTCTTTAGCTTAAGACTTACTAAATACATTCCATTTTTTTTCTTGACAAAAGTGCGTGCGAAGCAAAAGTAATAGCAGTGACTAACTAAGTGGTGGAGCGGTTGGTTATAGGCTTTACCCTGCAGGAATTTCGGCAAGTCGGTGCAATATAGTTTCAAAAAAGTTAATAGAAATTAGTGGAAAATTCAACGATTGAACCGATTTTGATGATGGCATTTTTTCGAAAGAAAGTCACCGAAGTGGCTGCGGTCTAGATATTTATAAAAAAAATATTTCCAATCTTGTAGAGATCATACCGTCACCTAAAATACAAAATATCGTAAGATCATTTTTTTTAGTTTTGGTTATAAATTGGTTATATATTGGATATCATATTGGTTATCATATTGGTTATCATATTAGTTGTCATATTGGTTATTATTGGTTATCATATTAGTTATAATATTGGTTATCATTTTAGTTATCACATTGGTTATTATATCTGACAACGATTTTAAATTTTTTTTGATGATACGTTGTTTTGCATTTTTGGTGACGATATACACATTACATATTTAGCGCATATTTTTTTTGTAGCGGAGTAAGAGCGTGTGTGTATATATATAGATATATGTATTATGGCTTTATTGAGCGAGACTTCCATATTAATAAAGAAAATGCACTTCTGGGCAAAAATAAATGGGTTGAAACATTTTGAGGATGAACAAAATGTATGAGTGGAATCTTATATAATTTTAAAAAATTAAAAAGCGTTTGTTGACATTCCAAAAAAAAAAAAATCAAATAAGTATATTTTTAAAATTCTCGAAAAATTTCCTTATGTGTTCTATAGCATGCGTATGATTTCACTGTTCCGTACATGCGTTTGACTTTGCGTGGTGAAAAACCGCACGCTAGTGAAAAGGGCATTGACTAATAACCACAAAATTTACACACACTGAAGAAAAGAATGAAAAGAGCCAAGACACTACAGCGTCCACAAGCGATACCGCGAGGTAGCTTTTAAAATCAAATATCTTTGTTTTTATGCGAAATTCTTACGCACGGATGATCACACTTAAGTACACATCAACACAAACACATACATATATGCCAACTACTTACTAATGCCTAGTGAATTATACTGAGACTTATACTGAGATGGGTGCTCTTTGGCGTCCGGGTCAACGCCATCGCTCCCTATCGCTGCCGACAATCGTTCGTTGATCGCAAGCTTACAAGCATTTTATCGTTTGCCTCTGCTTTAAATGAAAATGGAGTGTGAATTTTTGATATTAAATTTTTGATAGCGTTCACGTGAAAAGTTCTTAACCGTTTTAATGGAAAAAGGTTATTAATGAGATTAAATAAGCACATTTACGTTGATAAAGCGCGAATGAGCAAGCAAATTAACAGAATTACATTAAATACATATGTGTATAAATATATATTTTTGCACACATTTTTGCTTTTCAAAGTTTAAGTTCATTAGCATAGAAAATATCAGTAGAGTGGCTGATGGCAAGTTCGTGTCTTAGGTCTTATATTTGCAAATTTTGTAGCGGGTAAATTTGAATTGGGAAGAAAGCAAGCAACCAAAATGTTTCACTTATGAGCTTAGGCTTTTAAATTTACTATGCGAATGATGCGCTTGTGATTTGAGTACTTCATGAAAGTTTTTCTTCTCTACCCATAAAGCTTGCATTCAACTTTTTTTGTTAATATTCCAATAATATTTACTTTTTTTCAGCGTTGTCTATATAAATATCCTTAAAAAAATTTTGTCGGCGTTGTGGAACGACTTCAAATATTGAGTAGTCGAAAGAGTCTTTTCGTATTTCTAATCAAACTTCAAATAATTTTTTTATAATATATTTATAATGAACTTTAATGAGCCAAACATGTACCTTTATGGTCGACCAATTTTTGCCTGGTTTCTCGGCGAAAAACTGCCACAAGTAATTTTCACAGGCTTCTCTTGAAGCAAACTTTACTCCATTAAGGGAGTTCTACATTGACCGAAACAAATGGTAGTTCGACGGTGCAAGGTCAGAGCTATATGGTGAATGCATCAAAACTCATAACCAAGCTCTACAAATTTTTGGCTAGTTTTTAAAGATGTGATGTAGAATTAATCGTTCGACCAAGGCTGGAGCAGCTCATAGTGGATGATTCCTTTTCAATTCCACCAAACATTCAGAAGAGCCTTTCTTCTTTTTGTAGCCAACATTTTTTAAATTATTCCAAAGCGTTTGATAGCGAATTTTAAGTTCCTTAGCGATGTCGTGGCCGCTTATGTTACGGTCCTGGTCAATCTTTTCTATAATTTCATCGACTTTTTCAACAAGAGGTCGACCAAAGCGTGGTGCATCTTTCACATCGAAATTTACAGAAAAAAAGCGAGCGACCCTTTGTTGTGCTGCACGAACTGATACAGATTCATCTCCGTAAACTTCACAAATTTCATTGGTGGTTTGCCTGGCATTCTTCCTTTTTTATACAAAAATTTCAAAATAAAAGGAATTTCTTCATTACTTTCACTCATTTCTGAACAGCTGTAACTTTTTTCAACTTCCCCGAATTTAACTTTTTTGTTAAATAAAGCTTAATATCTCACCTTTCCAACACTACATTGAATGACATAATGTAATTCGTTGCACTGGAGATATATGACTGCAACGACATCTATTGGCAAAATACGAAGAGACTTTTTCGTCTACTACTAATTGATCCAACAGCTATGAAATTTACAGACGCGCCTTATGAAGGTTAGAGCTAAATCATGTAGATTAATTTTAGTAGCACAAACTAAGTTCCAGGCAGGGGACGGGGTCTCATTTTACAGGCAGGCGCTGAATTAACTTTCATGTACCCTGTGGAAAAAAGTGTCATACAAAAATATATCGAATGATATTATTTTTTATAATTTAATATTAAAAATAGCGACACTTTGCCAATTCACTTATTTATGGTATTTTTGCTTCGATGGTGCAACCAATGTGTGACTGCGAATAATGTTAATTATTACAGTTAGTGTGATTAAACAATACTTCAATTAAGGAATCGTGCAAATTTAGATTATCAACAAAGTTACAAGACACGCGCAGCAATATTGGTTACTTCAATTTCGCAATAGTAAATGGTTAGTAAGCACTTTTACCATTAAATAAACAAAACACTGCTTAATTTAGCTGCCATTGAGGATACCAACATAACTTTTAAGTCAACATTTTTCGACTTGTATAAGTGCACAATTAATGTTTCACATGAAATGCTGCGATCAGTGGACTTACTGGTCACAGCGGGCAAGCAGGCAGATAGGCAATTGACATACTAATCAATAAATTCGGCTTTGATTGAAATCAGGTTAGCGCCACTTTTGCATACAGAAGAGCTGAAGTGTCACTCGACAGCGCGAAACATGACAAGCCAATGGCCGGAGGCAATAAAAACAATAACAAGGCACGCATGCGCTTACTTGTAGTTACATAGAAACAACAAAAAAGTCTTACAAGTCTGCAAGAAGAGGCGTAAGAAATGGCTTGCGCTTAGTTAACGGCTTGCGAATTCGCCGACAAAGACGTGGAAGATCTTTTTTTAATGCAATTTTTTTTTCTGGTTACAAGGCTTAATTGAGTAATAAGCGATGATAAAATAGAGATAATAAAATGCACAGCGAAATGGGTCAGCGCAAAGGCGTCAGTCAGCAGTAGCGATGGCGCGCCGGCCTAGCACAACGCCTACCGGAGACACAGAAACGTTGGCTTCGGAGCGTTG
Source organism: Bactrocera latifrons (assembly GCF_001853355.1). Classification (NCBI taxonomy): domain Eukaryota; kingdom Metazoa; phylum Arthropoda; class Insecta; order Diptera; family Tephritidae; genus Bactrocera; species Bactrocera latifrons. Next base: position 3,815,407 of record NW_017536629.1, read on the forward strand.
CACTTGGCAATTAATGTCGCGAATTTTTAAGGCTTTCCAAATTTGCGAATGCAAAGCGTGCTTGATGTGTCGGTAAATTGTTGATTGAATGATTTTTATTTTTGTTTTTGCTTATGGATCTTAGCTTTGTATCTGCGCGAGTACAGCCGCTAATCCGTCTATTGCAATTTCGGTCAACTGCAACATCAAAAATTGCGCATATGGTATGTATATGATTGTGTATGTGTGTATGAAAGTATAAAAGCACAGTGGGTCGCTCGGTAAAACTTATTTGCAAAAATTCTTTGAGTTTTTTTTAATGGTATTTGAAAATAATTGATGATCAATAGATGGGATCAATAGATGGATCATCAATTATTTTCAAATACCATTAAAAAAAAACTCAAAGAATTGTGTAGAAGTGTAGAAGTGAGCAATTGAAAAAATAATATCTTCGAAAGTTGCATTATGACTTTAGATAATAGTCCGTGTCTATAATTAAAAAAAAAAAAATGACAACGTCCTAAAATATATTTTCGAAGAGGTGGCAACTACGTTCTCATTATATGCTGTTTATTTACAAAACGAAATAAATACCGTTATTCTCTACGCTTCTTCAAACTAATTCTTCTAATTTGAGCTGAATGCATCACTGTGCTCAAGTCGAGAAGTTGCCATATCAAAATGTGGCAATAAAATTTAGCAGTATCGAAATGAAATTAAATTAATGAGCGAATGCCCTACTTTAGTCTCCCTCCGTCTGCACATACATATCGACAAGAGTTGAAACGAGAAATTCTATTCTCGAATTTATTTGCTTGTTTTTCAATAAATTCTTGAAGAATGCCATAAAGCTGCGAGGCGTAACGAAGTGATGTTCCCTGCTAGAATTAGTACTCTCGCTTTATTGGCCATTTCATTTGGCCAAGATTGGCTTCTAATAGTTAGTTGCAGGTAAATGTAATGAAATGCGCGCAAAGAATTTACAAAAAATTTTGAAGAAGAATTTGAAAGAATGTAGACACTTACTTTGTTGTCAGTCATGCGCAAACATAACTACGCCTCTGTTTGTATGTATTTATGCATTTGGTGTGTTATTGAAAAAGACATTATATTCGCTTCGACCTTGCGACAACAACTTTGATCGGCAGGTGAAAGCCGCCATCGATTCTTTCTTCCACGGAACGTCACAGCAGCGTGGGTAAATTCCTTTTGTTAAATGCCAATAATGCTGCGCTAATATTATATATTTAGTATGGAACCTTGTAGATTTCATATGCTAAAGCTACTTTTCAAAATATTCTTATTTTTCTACCACTGTTACGAAAGTTAGTGTTAAAAATTTATTTTCTGTGCCTATATTTCTAAGAAATTCTAAAATAACCAGAGGTTCATTGGTAAAGCGCTCTATTTGTTTTAGAATTTCTTTGTATTTAACATATATATCTTCATATAAAGTCATTTAGAGACGCATTACAATATTGTTTTTCTTTTGAAAAGTGCCTTCCGCATCAACAGAGCTGTCGTCACTTTAGCAGTATGTGCCACTTGAAAGTTCCTCCTACTTGTGTGGGAATTCCTATGTTTGCCATTAATTTGGATAGGAGCTGATTTTCGCAGCCAACCCTGAAGGTTGGTCAATCTGTTTTTTTCTGCAGCAAGATGGAGGTTATGTTAAGTTAAGCAATGTTTTCGTTCGAATAATGACCTGATTCAGCTTTCTTCGGGCTTGATCTGTGTCTCGGGCTGTGGTTAGTGCTACTATGTCGTCCGCGTAGCCGATTGAATATGATTCGTTTGGCATTTAAATTTTTTTTAACGCGTCAATCATGTCCGCTCATCTCGCGTTTCGAACGTTTAAAGTGGCCAACAGAACTATTCGCTGTGCGACTTCTATCCTTTCAATGATGCTTCGATGATGAATCGACCTTTCGGGTCTTAAAATGTGCTGTTTGCGGAGAGTCCGCACGTAAACTGGAATTTACTTTTCATTTGCTGATTAGATCAAGTAGTTGTTTTTTTCCAAATTTCAGAAAATATTTCAGCAACGAGACAGACATTGTTTAAAAGTACTGCGGATCATTCCGCGGCAATTGTGTTGAGTATTTCTTCTGGTGTGGCGTCCAGACCAAAGGATTTGTTAATTTTGAGCACGCCAGCGGACAGTTTCAGTTCCTCGAGGATGAATTGGGGAGTTTTCGAAAGTTTTATAGCCTGTTCTAGTTTTTCGTCTTCTTCTTAATTGGCTCTGATTCACTGGCTATTTTTTCGTTCGTGGGAAAGAGTGAAAAAGCGCATTTTGGCAGCATTTAGGTCAGGTGGCTTTACTCGATTCCCCAGGGATTTTCGTTAACATCTTCGAGTAGTCGCTGGGAATATTATAGTGATGATTTGAATTCTAATACAATTTAGTCTTTATACTTTTTCGAGAAATTTAGTAGAGCTTCTTTTCCACTAATAATTTCCAAATTGTAATTGTATCTATAAATACTTTCAGTATAAGATACATTTGTATTCTAAGCATCAATCAAACTAGTGCCAAACATGAGTTCAAAATAAACAATTATTAATCGATGGATTCTAATTGAAATGTAGTAATGGATAGTTTCGGAAACCCTCTCTTAATATGAGGTTCTTGGTAGTAAGTGCATTTTTGGAGTAGAAAAATTAAAAATGGCTTTTGGAAACTTTGTTTTCATCGCTAGAAACTCCCCGTCGAATTTGACATTCGCATATTGGGCTTATTTAGATAAAATAATACTTACCCGGACTATATTATATCCGATGAAAGGAAAGGTATTTGCGTTATTCAGGTTTCGAATTGTGATATAATTTATTATACATTATTCATGAAAGAAATGCACTCCAAAGTCATGAAAGAAAAAACATGAAGAAAAAACAGTGTGGTCGGAAACTGAATTGATTCCGAAATCTGTACAGTGAACATATGCGACCTTAATCACTATAACAAACAGTCTCAACATCTTACGTCGGACTTAGATTTATTTAGCGGAGAACAAGTAATGGTAATCCCCCAATGTATTACCCAAAACATAAAAAGAACCAACTGTTTTCTGGGACTTGCTCTAGAGTACAGATTGATTTGGGCATGAAGCATGGTGTGGAAAATTTTTCGAAATTAAAAGATATGCAACTTAGTTTCTTTCTACTAAATAACTAACTATAAAGCTAAATTTACGCTGCAAAGCACATTCTAGAAAAAATAGTAAATAAAAATATAAAATCGAAATTGTAATAATGAAAAATGCCACAAAATGTTTCACTACCACCACGATTTTCTAAAATTCAACGAAAAATGCTTACAATGCCTATATTATACTTCCAGCACTATACAATGATATTTGCGGAAAATTCCTATGGTTTATAAAAGAAAGGTTTAATTTCTTTTTCTATTTTGCCACTCGTGGGTATCGCGAAATTTTTTGCACAGCAAAATTCGTTCCAAATATTTTTTCTCGCTTCCTTTGTGCCGCCGCCGCAAACGCGAAATTCTGGCAAGAAGCTCGCCGCTGATCTTTTGTACTTACTTTTAGTATTAAGCTAAACACTTTGTTCGAATTTTCTAAGCCTTTTATGTGTGCAATTACATTTCTCGGCGAATGCCACTTACGAGTATATGGCAAATAAAACCGCTCAACTGTAACAGGTAAAAGAAATGGTCGGATATTGAAAGAGAAAAAACTGAAAAGAACTTCTTACAGCGGCAGCGTTGGAAATTCCGTCATAAAACTAATCTAATAATAATAAAATGTTAGTATGCATTTGATAGTCTTTTAACGGGTAAACAAGAACTTTATTGGAAAATTAAAAATGTGCTAAAATTAATTAATTTAAAATAAACGCTTGAATATGGAGATAACAGAGAATATAAAAACAGATCGGCTACTTTTATTGGTAAAGGAATGTTAAATCGTACAAACAGGTCGAGTAGAAAAATTATAAAAAAATTAAGTGGATATTTAGCATTTTTGCCTTAAAATATTTGAAAATTATTTTCTTTTCATATTCAGAATATTGTTAAGAGTACAGCTCTATCGCTTTAAAACTTGAATTTAGCGTTACTATCACCTATGCGCTTCTTTAATCCTTGACAAAGCAAAAGTATTTGAAATGGTGCCTTTTAATAACTGTCAGTGTCATTAGAAATGCGTCACTTTTGCACTACATTCTTGAATGTGAAATTCATTTAACGGCTTTCAGTCAAATTAACAACAGCAACAACTCACTTTACAGCATAACCACATAAGAGATGACAGCGAACAAAAAAATCATATTAGTTGTAATCACTTCTGCTGCAATGCGTTACTAAGACGAATTTATTTGAGGTAACTTTCAACTCAAGTTATTCAATTTTTTTATATCAAATAACTTTTAAATCTCTTTTTTTAAACATGTTTTCTAATAGAATAATATCAAATCACCTTGCACTTTGAAATGTTACTTTGTAGACCTTATTTCACAAAGTTTTTACATTTTTATCACGATAATGTCACATGATATCAAAGTTTAGTTAAATTACATTATTTTATACTTACTATTTCATTACATTTTATCAGCATCAGATAAAAATTACTTACCTAATGGCACTTATGATGTCGTGTGACTTCAATATGATATCAAATGATTTGTCAAATCGTATAATAAAATCTTATAAGATCCTATGAGTTTTGTTTACATAAAAATTAATTTTATTAAAAACTCGCATAAGAAAACTTCGCTTTAAAATCTATATTATGAGAAACTATCGGGTGGATCCAGAAACCAAATCACGGAACATTAATAATATCACATGATGCCATAAAATAACATATGACATAACAATACTTAATTTAACACCCTTATAACATCGAATTATTCTTTATTACAGTATTTTGTAGTACTAAGAAATTTGAGTGATATCAGCTATTTTACATATAAAGGGTGATCCATTTGGATTTTCCCTACATTGTTTAATAAAAAACAAAGAACTTCAAATTTAATGGGGAATGTTTATTATCTTCGAGTAATAATTTTTTGGACTTATTTTTTGACGATTATCGTTTTCAAATATTATCCGCGGCTACGTCTCACATGGTCTATTCGTTGAGTCAAATTTTCGATGGCTTGTTCGAGCATTTCAGCTGGTAACTTTCGAATGACACGCGTGATGTTTTGCCTCAAGGCCTGAATCGAAGTGGGACTGTCCGTAGACTTTAGACTGCACAAATCCCTACATGAAAAAGTCTAACGGTGTGATATTACACGATCTTGGTGGCCAATCGACCGGCCCAAAACGTTAAAGTATCTGCTCACCGAAGTGATTGATGCGATGCGATGTGTGGGAAGTGGTGATGTTTTGTTGAAATCAAATATCACCCAGATCACGTGCTTCAATTTGTGTGTGTGTTTTTTTTTGGATGCAACGGCAGCTCTTGAATCTCTCCAGGTTGCTCTTCATACCAAATTTAGCGGAAATTTCGTTTGTTTACATGCGTATCCATCGACCGGCTTCAGTTCTTGCACAAGCTATATTTTGCATGCTTCCAATTTCAAGATGTCGACGTAAAATTCGCCTAGTCGTCTCATCCGTCAGTCCGAGTTGCTGCGAACGGCGCAAAATCGACTCTTCACAGTCGTGTGTACTTAGCTACGGTCCGACGTTCAATAATGAATGCTGGGTCTCAAGATGGGTGATGCGAATAATATGCTCAGTAGGCCAATAAGTTGATCGAAACTCGCAAAATCTATTTTTTGCGTTTTCCATGACAAAATGTCAGTAATACTGAACAAAAAAAATTCGTGATAAAAATACAGCTGTTGTCAGCTAATTGAAAATACAAGTCCTGCCTTCGCGCCTTCGAAATTTTCATCGATCAAATTTAAGATAACGGTACAGTTTCATTATTTTTGACATGTATCGTTAATACTTTGGATATGTATATCTCAAAATCTAGTTCAGTTACGTATTTCACCGAGGCAGCTATTTGGAAACAATATGTTTGTTAGGTCAGAAGTTCTTTTCATGCAATTGTTTCGGTTATTAGTATTATTTCCTATCAATTTTATTTATGGAAATGCTGAAAAGTAACAAAAATTGTATTCATGTTTGCATTTAATAGAAGAAGCTGTCTATGAATTCAAGTCAAAGAATATGCTAAGTAGGATTCACTAGATAACATTATTGGTTGGAAGTTCAGCAAAAAAATACTTTGTTTGTACCGTCAAAACAGATATTAAAAGCAAGTCAATTCAATCCAGATGGTGAAAAATATGTAATGAAAGTTGTAAGATTTTTTACCAACTTACTATAACTTATTTTTTTTATTTTTATAAAGACAAAATAATTAAGTGCATTAACAACAGTGGTTTCATATTATATGCCAGACCAGTAAATATCGCATCATATCACATCAATTAGTGTGCAGAGCTTTCATTGTGAAGACATCAGACCTTCCAATATTTTAAATATGTGACTAAAACAAATTGATTAGTACTCTTTCTGTTATTGATACATTACAATATTCTAACCATTCCAAGACAAATTTCTGGTATGAAAATCAAGCTTTGCTTTGTGGAAAAATTTTAACGAAAATTCGTCCAAAGTAACTAATATCAATAAGCTCCCTCTTTATTGATTACGAAAAATATGCTAATTTCCATAACATACTATATATGATCAAATGTTGGCAACACCTAAGGCATTACGAATGCCTACCGAATTTAAAATTTCAATAAACACATTTTGCTAAATGCACATATGTCCATTTAAAATGTCAACACTTCGTTAAATGAGCGAAGAGCAGCAGACCGCCCCATTGCCCTTCGCAGTCGCACAATTAAAACAGCTATAAAATCTTAATTATCTATGTCAGCTGAAGTGAATTCGCGCGGTGGCTTTAAACACAAATAAATTACAATTATGGTCCGAAGCAAGTCACATTTTTCACGCCAAGTCACGCTAATAACAAGCATAGTTGTAAATACACACACACATACACCTGCATAAATATGCATAAGCAAGTGTTTAGATTTTTATCGATAGATATTATTTTAGCTGTGCAGGAGAAGATTTATAAGCAAGCATATGTAAATCTGTAGCGAAGACTGCGGCGTACAGTTAGTTCGGTCACATTAGCGCATAAACTGCTGATCAGTTGTAGACAATTTGTTTATTAATAACATTTGCATTAATTAATGCGCAGCAAAAACGTTAAAAACAAAAATCATAAAACAAAATAAATGCGAGCCTCCTGCTCTTGCTGGCACACATTCATAAACATATTTATAGATGTTGGAACAGCTAGTTTTATTTGCATACGGTTATGTAGTTCAGCGAGCACAAGAATCGCAGCAGAAGCGCGCTGGTAGCGGCGGCAAACCCAATAAACGAATCAGTTCAATAACCTGTTAAGCAGCGTGTATTTGGCGCATTGTTGCTATTTTGTGCCCTTTTGTTTTGTTTTTGATATTTCTATTAGATTTTTGCTTGCTACAGTTCAAATATGCTAAACTAGCTTAACGGTTTATTTCTTACCGATATCATGCATAAATAAAACTCGTAGGAAAATATGTAAATTTTTAGCATAATTAATTATACACACAAGCAATTTTGATGATTCAGTCGGGGTTTAAAGTGCGTGAGATGCGTTGACTGTTTGCCTTTGAGGCTAATTTTGTGTGCTTCACTTAAGCAGTAGGCTAAAGCGATTACTAACAGATTTTAGGCGCATATTGATTTTATAACCGAGAGTAAAAAGTTATCATTCTGAAAACAATAGCAACATAGCAGTGTATTTTACAATAATTTGTACTCCATTCCTGCCATTCAACAAAAGACTAAAGCGACGAACTTCGTTCATGTCTAGACAAAGGTATCCAGAGTAAATGCTTTATAGGCATTCAAACCCAGCATTTCCACTGCTCATTTGTGGAAGACACTTGTAAAGCATCTGTAATCATTAAATAACGCTAGCTGCTGATTTCCTTACGCTTAATTTTTGTTTTCATTAAACACTGCCGACTTTTGTTGAAACTGCTTTCTGCTTTCTTTCAACTACTCAATTTAATGATTGCAATTATCACAGTTGCTATTATCGATTTTGTGCGGTGGTGTAAAAACGCATACGTTGATATACATAGTTATAGTACATAGAAGTATTAAGGCATCAATGAGTCTGCTTTGATTAAAATTTTATTTTTTCATTAATACAAAAAAAAAAAAAAAATTAAATAATACAAATGGGTCAAAATGATTATGGTGGTCGGCGTGGTTTATTAATTACATTAAAAAATGTATTTAGAAAAAATATTGGGTAGTCGAAAAAATGTTTTCGTATTTTTTTATTAGATGTCGTTTCACATTGTGTCATATCATATAGTGTTGCGAAAGGTGAGTTTTTAAGTTTCATTTCCCAAAAAAAATTTAATTCGCTTCAGTTCTGGGAATTTCGATGTGAAAGATGCGCCTCGCTCTGGTTGACCCGTCGTTGAAAAAGTGGGTGAAATTATGGAAAAGATTGACTAAGACCGTCACATAAGCAGCCATGAAATCGCTAAGGAACTTAACATTCATGATCAAGCGGGCTTGAACCATTAAAAAAGGCTGGCTACAAAAACAAACTCGATGTTTGGGTACCACTTTAATTGTCTGTGAAAAATTAAATTAAATTAAATTTACCGGATTAATATCTGCAATTATTTGCTGAAATGAAATGAAATCGAACCACTTCTGAAGCGGATGGTAATAGGAGACAAAAAGTGGATCAAATAGGGCAATTTCATCATGAAATTGTAGCAAGCAATTAAAAAAAAACGGCCAGAAATCAACAGTAACGGCTTCGTCTTTCATCGGGACAACGTCGGACCACACACATCTTTAGTGGCTCAGCAAAACTGGGAGAGCTTGGCTTGGTAATTTTTGTCATCCGCCATCATCCGCACCATCGGACCACTTTTTGTTTCGGTTAAAGCAGAGCTTCCTTAATGGAGTAAAGTTGGCTTCAAACGAATCCTGTGAAAGTTACTCGTCACAGTTTTTTGCCGAGAAACTAGAAACGTTTTACACCGACGTTTATGTTTCTTGCACAAAAAGGATACTTCAAATTACTTGCTTCAAATTTCTTGGGGCGAAAATGTGCAGCTAACTTAAGGATTGATGGCATAATAAAAATGATAAGTGTTAAGGTTTGATTCAAAGGTGCTGTTTCTAAACGGGCAGAGCTGGATACCCAATATGTAGTAAAGAAAGTGTGGAAACAGTACGGAAAAAGTTGCGAGGAGCCGGTTTGTTCAAAAGACGCCCTGCGAAAAAATCAATCCTGACCCAAGAAATAAAGTAAATCGCGGCCACAATGGGCAATTAAGTGAAAGAACTGGACACTTGAGCAGTGGCGAAACGTTTTGTGATCAGATGAAGAACAAATTGAACTTGCAAGGCATGGACAACTTGTTCAATGTACGGCAAATTGCTAGAGAATGATATGAGTAAAAATGATTTGTCAAAATCGTTAAGTTCCCTCAAAGTCAGATGATCTGGGGATCCTTTTCCTATAACATGCGTGGTCTTTTGCACTTTGTGTGTGACAAAGAGAATGCTCAAATGTGTGGGCAAGTTATGAAGAATTTTTTGTTCCGACTCTTGAAGAGCATCTTTCGTATATATCGGTGGACATTTTTCAAGACGCTGAACAGAAATTCACCAGTAAGAAGGAGTTAAATGCGGCTTTGGCAAATGTATGGCATAGCACTATAACCGAGGAAACCCTTTAAGAATATTGTTGAGTCCATGCCGCCAAGAGCAATGGCCGTCATAAGGACTAGAGGTGTTGTATCGTATTGATTTATTTTTATTTTATTTCACAAATACTTTCCTATAAAACTATTTGGTACCGGTATTTGGGGTCAGACACACTTATGCGTTATGACAAATTTATAACTATAAACTTCAGCTCTAAAAGAACGTCTTCTAGCGCAATGTCCTAGCGTTGTGATAAAATAAAATTTCAGACAGTTATTAAAAAGGAAAGGCAGCTCTTCGAATACCAGCAATTTTGATTGCAATTAAAAAATGTTGAACCGTGAAATTTGATATTCCATTTCTTAACATAAAATCGTCATTGTTCGCTGTAAATTCGTGCCTATTCATAAAAACGTAGCTGGGTAATTAAATAATTAATTTGCTATAAAGCAGCGTGTTTACCATATTATAAACTAACGAAAACAATAATGAAAACAACAAACTTTGCTGGTAGTTTAAATTATGAAAACAAATAAAGATTAAATTCCGGGTTAAGAAAAAAATGAAAAGAAAAAACATGCAAAGAATAAGTAATAAAGATAGGCGCAGAACAAAAGTATTAGCAACGCAATAGCGCTTGCTAACTTGGCTGAGTGTCAGCGACTAAAAATAGTTGCACGAATATGCAATAACTTCTAGCATGATATTGTAAGCGTTGACCATCAACAGTAAATGACAGAGGCAATAGAACTGCTGCAGAGTTTCACAAGTAGCAAATAAAACTAAATGTTGCAAATGCAACTACTAAAGCAACGGCTAATGTTAATATGACACAGTGGGGTGATTATGTTATATTCCCTTTAAGTTATCAACTCGATTTTGAAATAGTGTCTAACAAACATAGCCGTTATATATGCGTGCTTATATAAAACCAATAATATCAATTTTCAAAAAATTTAATTAGAAATAGTTAAATGCAAAATTCGAATTAAAAAAATAAAAATTTATTACAGTTCCACACTTACGTCCAATTCAATCCAGAAATCCAATGGCCTATTATCCATCGAAT
>NW_017536629.1:3827119-3858049 GCF_001853355.1 Bactrocera latifrons
TTAAGAAGTTTTGTGTAGTCAAAAATAAAAATAAACTATTAAATAAAATTTATTTGCAATTTTTTAACTAAAAATAGAAGTTCTTTAGCAATACATCTTAATGATCCCAAAAATTATTTCGAGCGCAATAAATTCTTAAAAATATGTTAAGATAATATTAATCTTAAACACAATTTTTATGCAATGAATATAAAGTATACTAAGAATTTAAATTTTTTCGTGATCAAAACACAGTTTTTGTAAAATTTTTTATTTAATGATTTTTATAAACAATATTATCATAATTTTTTTATTAATAAAATTGGTTAAAATTTTATATTTTTTATTAAAAATTTTTTTAATCATCTTTTTAATAATTTTTTATAATACAATTTTTTAACAATCAAAATTATTATTGTAAAATTTTATTTCTTTTTTTAAATTTTGAATTTTAGTCAAAAAATTATGAGAATTATTTTTAATTACATTTTTTTAATAAAATTATTAATAATTTGATACTGTGCGACGGGCACATCACCATACACGTACAATTAAAACTGCCGGCATTGCCGATTTCGACTGCTGCGTTTGCAGAAATGCGCAACAGCAAGAAATTTATGCTACAAGTGGAATAAAACATTACAGCTGAACAGTAACTGGATACTCGCTGCTTCGTATTATGTCGGATCGTTAGCTAGCTTGTAGTTAAAAAATACCTCCGATTAGTCATTAACACAAGTTTCAAGTTGAATGCTCATCTTCCGGCAAACACAACAAAAGCAAACAAAAAAAAAAAAACACAGAAAAAAGAAGGAAAGTTGTCGTCTTGCTTCTAATGAAATGCAGCTGTGCGCGCTTGCAATCGCTCGGCTAGACGAATTCGCCAAATTGCAACGAGTTGTTAAGTGCCGGCAGTTAACTCGCAGAAGCTCAAGTGCAATGTGCACAAATAGACACTACGTCATACGAGTATGAGTACACTCATGCAAAGCAGTAGAGAATCTTCCGCGGCGGAAAATAAATTACATCGTAGTTACATCTCTATAACACAAAACACGCACACACAAGTGTATACCAAGTCAGCTTAGCGCCACTCATAGCAACAACAACGCTGCGCTATAGGCGCTCATTCAGCTGCCTAGTGGCGCATCACCACTTGATTTACAATCGATTTGCGCGCCATATTTACAAGTCCACCGAAATGATTCATTGCGCCTGCTTAGTGTTGTTGTAGTCGCATATCTGCAATCTATACACGCGTGCAACGCCTTTTGGTTAATCAATCACAGTTTGCCATCAGCATTAGCCCACCGATGCAGTGGCGGCGTCGTTGTCGGCACCCGCGTCGCAGCCACAACGAAATCAATTACGTTTAGTTCATTTTATTTAAAATTCTGCACATCTGTGTGCCGTTTGCAATAAATAAAATAAATGTATTTATAAATAGTGAAAATGATAAACAACACGATTTCGATATTCACATCCGCCTAATCGCTGCATTATTCATGCCGAAAATTCAAGTTCGACAGTAAATATTCCTATTAGCATTAATTATATAAAGGCAATTAGTTGGTGAATCTATCGGTGGCGCATATAAAATAATTTGGCAAAATAGTTGTATTTACTTTATGTTCAACTATCATGCATCTGTCAAACACTGGAGAGCAAACCATGTGCATATAAATGCATAATTATAGAAATACTAGAAACATTTGAAGAATATCTGTATATATGTAATTACCCGAAAGTAGAAACACGTGCGCTGCAAAAATCGCAAAAACTATATTAAAATATAGCGGAGTATGTTAAGTGGCGTGTAAGGCTGAATTTTTTGGTAGAGTTGAATGTGCTTAAAAATCAAACTAATGTGTCAATAATGAGTTATAAATATTTTATAACAATTATTTCGTAAAATGTTTTGAAAATTTTTCTGACGACTTCATGACTTGAATTTTCAGCTTTGTTTAAAAGTTTAGCCAACATAACAAAGTAAATTTTTTAATATAGAAAAATATATATTTTTTAGAGTGTTTCAAAATTAGCTTATGTTATTTGTTAATAGTGCGTCAGCATAAAAAAGCTAGTTTGGGAATAAAAAAAAAAAACAACGTACTTTTTAATTGGTTTCAAATTTAAAGGATTTATCTATGAATAAACAGTCAAAGTTTAGTAATTCCGGCATTTTCCGAAATAAAAGTTAAACTAAATCTTTACTAAACGATATTGTCCGTTCAATGATCTTCGGTTGAAACATATCAAAAATTGATAAAATAGCGTAACTTTAAAAAAGTGAAAAGCTTCTACTACGAACTAGATATCAAATGAAAATAATCAACTTTATTTAAATCATTTCTTTTCTCCACTTTCTCCTACATTGGCAAGACTACGCTTTAAGCTGCTTGATTCCCCATGGTATGATAAACTTGAAGAAGTAACGATAGTGAGACCACAGAGTCTGTTGAAATTAGTGTCAATCACAGGCATTCATAAGAGTGAACACTCCTCATGGACCTAGTAACTTAACTCAAACTGGTTTCGCAAAGGTCCAAAACTGGTCTACTATATGCATAGCTCGTTGGTCTACTAAACGAACCAAACCTAACCTGACCTATTTAAATCGTATAGTGGTACTCAGAAAGTAAAGATTTCAACGAAGTTTGTTTTAAAACAAATATTTTGAAGTGATATTTTTTAATTAAAAGTTATGTTGATTTCTCGATATCAAGTTAAAAAAAAGGTAAAAAAATTAACATTTTAAATAAAACAAGATAAAACTTTGAATTAGGTTCTACCTTCACAGTTATAAAATATTCCATTCAGGCACGTGATTCCGATCGTTCAGTTTCTATGTCAGCTATATGCTATAGTGAGATGATCTGAATAATTTCTTTTTATATTACACTGAAGTTTTGGACAATAACCGATGCCGTATTTCGAGAATATGCCTTGTCAAATACAAAAGGTAGCAGCTTATAGCATAAAGGTCCGTGGTTCGTTATCGGCGGTTCCGACAAATGAGCAGCATTTTAGGGAGAACGACGTATAGACAGATTCACCTAATTAAATCGAATCATTTGCATTTATATGCTTCTTTACTAAGGCCTCCGATGTTCTCGTGCAACCAGTTGCTACAAAGTATAATAGTTTTGTTCACCTAACGCTTGTACGTATCATCTAAAACTAAGTGAGATAGATATATAAGTAATCAGGATGACGAGAAAAGTTGAAATCAGGCTGACTGCCTGTCTGAGATATCTTGATGAAACTTGGTATGCATGTTCCTTAGTACAAAGAGAATTTCGAGTTCGTAGATGAGCATAACCGGATCACTGCCACGCCCACAGAGCACTACTAACCGAAAACCTATAACGTGCCGTAACTAAGCATTAAATTTAGATATAAAACAGGGTATCGCAGTAGCAATGACAACATTTTTGAAAAAAGTAGGCGTGGCCTCTCCTAACTCCCGGACTCTAATATGTTTAATATACCTATTTCCTGAACCACTAAAGCTATAATTATCGAACTCGCCTAAAGCAAATAGTATCAGAACTTTTACGGACAGTGTGAAAATGGATAAAATTGTATTGGAACCCAGCTGGTCATATAACGGTACTGTTAAAAATTATTAAACACGCGATCAATTAATAAAAAGGAGGCACCGCTTGTAATGTACTTGTAATACAAGCTTTCAGCTTTTCAAGGCTTATCTCATCACAAATCTATCGACGAAGGAGTCAGATAGACATCGTACCGAAGTGGTTACATTCCGTTTGATTTTTTCACTTTCTAATATAGAAATCAATCAAGGAATTAGTTAAATTCGTTCAAGCCCCTAAGTATTAACCTCAGTACCTATAGCTGACTGTTTAACCAAAGCATCGGTCAATGTGTGAGATATATGATTGAAAGTTTGAGAGAATCACTTCCTGATAAAAGAAACGTCAAAAATTGGTTGAATCGGGTCAATACACCTAATATAAAGATTTTCGAACTTCCGGATGACTGTATACCGCATAAATCGGTCAAGATGTGAGTTGTTTTATAAAATTTAGAGAGCGCTTTTATCAAATAACGGTGCATTTTAATGCTTATAATGGATAAAATCGGTTGAAACCTTGCCATAGACCCTTAAAAACGATCTGGCCTTAATACTTGCAAGTTGCAAGATTATGAAATGTTCGGTTATACCCGAAATTAGCCTTTCCTTACTAGTCTTACTTAGAATATATTATCATTACTTAACCATTATTACCGTATACGTAATATATTGCTATGTAATACATACTTTTCTAATAAAAAATACAGCCTTAAGATCAAGTTTTCAATAATTCTTAGCAAGAGATATTGTAATGCGCTCATAAATACCAAAAATACTTAACCTCCGCGGCTATCGACGAAAGCTATTTCTAACAAACCTCTGCAAGTCCCTTTTTGGAAGGGACTTAGCATAAATAAGGTTTTTTGACGTAAATGAATACACAAAGCTAAGCATTTGACTTCTCCCATTCTCACAACACATACCTATATGAATATCTTCTAAATTTTACATTTTATATACATAATTCAAATGACCATCAATGCAATAATTATTTAACATCATTAACCATTACACTAAGAAACACTCGTTTAATATTCTTTTTTTTTTTTGCAGAGATTGTCTATCAACTAAAACACTTAACACTAAGATTATGATTGGTTCCAAAGTTCTATGCTAACTGCTTTAGTCACGCATGTCTATGTTGCTTTCATACAACGCTGACGACACTTCTTACAACTTTGTTTCATAACGAAATTCTGAATGATATAACGGTAATATACTTAATTGTTTGTGTTTGAAGAGTTCCGCTGCATTTTTCCATTGCATAAACTTTCCAATGACCAAACGGCCGCCAATTAGCAGCACCATTTTAAGCGTACAACAACAACGACATGCAACATGCCGTGTGACGTTACCGGAGATCTATGTACGTAACTATGTGTGGCTGCTATCGGCGAGGCAAATAAATAACGTGCGGACAAGTAGACATATTAACACCTGTTGTAAGCAATCAATGCCGCCACCAAACCTCACGTAGAATGCGACAGCCACAAAAATTAACGAGTCAGGCGAATACAGGGAAACACAGTGGTATATACATTTATTCATGTTGATATATACATGTATGTGTATGTAAGAAATTATTTGTATATTTTCGAGCGCTCTTGGAGAAGAATGGTTCTGCTTAAAACCTGATGGAAAATAATAGCTTTGTTGATTAAATACAATCCCTATAATTTATTATTCTTTGTAAAAATTTGTGTTCAAAAAATAACAAAAAGTTTCGAAACAGTTGGATAATTAAAAAAAAATATAACATTTGAGAATTTTTTTATATTTTTTGCGTTTTGAAAATTATGCTTTGGAAGTAGATTTGAGGCTCATTAAAAACGTTTAACTAGAAAAGCAAACTATTTTTAATTTTCGTTCCACTGCGATTACTACGTATCTTATATATATATTTAATATCAATAATTCCTAAAATTTATTGAAAAAGTACTAGTACCGTAGTCTTGAGCTAGTCCAAAATCGGTTGAAAAATTGGGAATTCTGAATGTTATTGAGTTTTTAATTCAGAAGGAATATTTTGAAAAACCCAGTACTAGTTCCAATGTAACTTTTAACTTAAAAGCGGCAGCTGCGGGGGTTCAACTATTTTTTTTTACGGTAGTAATGCATATAACTTTTATACCAACAGAGTGTAAAAATTTCAACAATCATAAAGCCTACTGACACTTAAAAAGTCTGAAATTTTGACTTGAGATTTTTTTTTATTGAAATTGAACAGGGTTTTTTCAGCATTAGGTCAAAATAAGCAAAAAATAAAATAAAAATTTTAAATGAAAAATTTACGTTGTAAAGTAAGAAGGAGTTAAATTTATACCAAATTTCGTTAAAAAAAATGTGCAAAATAAAATTAAAAAACTCAAAAACTTGGTTATTTGAAGTTTTCACATAAGTTTTGAGGTTATTTTAAAAAATTCGGTATACAGAAGTCAAATATTTTTATTACCTACAACTCTATATACATATACATTTTTTCTTAGCACACGTAGTTTTGCAGAAAATCGAAATTAGCTATTTTTAATCCTTAAAAACCTCAAAAATGCTCCTTTCCTTCCTTCTTGCCGTTCTAGGCATTCTATATTTCGTTTCCGAGGGGTTTCATCCTATAATTTTTTTTTTTGGTTTTACGCAATTTTCTATCTGGATTGACTGTGGATTTTCCTACTGGGTTTATATACATAAATCTACATTTCAATTATTCTGACACATTTATGCAGCGCCAAAAGAAAAACCAATAAGACAAAAATGTTGGAAAGCAAATATGAAGAGATGAGAAACCATTTTACATATCAAACTTCAGACAAAAACGCATATTGATACATATCGATATAAACATACATATGTAAAACTACATGTGCCACACTACAGGTGTGTGCGCGTATTTACAAACGCACTTCGAATGTACTTATTTCAATGTGCATATGATCATCCAGAACAACAACAACAACAATAAAAAAGTTCTCAAAAAGAACACCTCAAAAACGAACGGGAAAAGGGATATTGTAATTGAAACGCATGACTCGCCTGACCCGAATTACAAAGCAAACACACACAGGTAATTTCTTCCTCCGCCCATCAATACTGCTGGCCGCGCTGCAGCAGCAACAATTTCGCGTTATATATGCACCGTGTGTTTGTTGTACAACTTGTATTTGCTATTGGTCTTCGGTGCTGTTGTTGTTGTTGGCGTTAGCAAATAGTAAAAGCCTACATTTGCTTTAAACATATTTGTCATGCAGTTTAACACATTCCAAGCATTACAACAACAAAACAAATATTAATTACAACAACATATGTAACGAAATGCCTGCACGCATACATTTATTTGTATATACATAAGTATGTATTTATGAATAAATGTACATACTCGCATATTGTTGCAAGCAAGTTTATCTGTGAGTTAAGCCAGTCGTCGTCACATGCCTATTCTTAGTCATGTACAAATGTAATTGTTGTACCTATGTAAATATATATGTTTATACACACATACTTATGAATGAAAAGCCCACATTACATAGCAATGCTTTCATACCCCCACACACGCACACACAAATGCTTCTCTATGTAAAAGGTTCTATTGATGCTGTGAGTGGAGTATTCCATTGAAAAGTTGCAGTGTGTCAAGCACGTGAGTATGTGTGTTTGCAGTGCATTTTGCTGATAAAATTCTGTTCTGCGTGGAGAATATTGAATGGTGTCACATGCTTATATATGTATATACAATGTGGTAAAGTCGTCGACTCATTCGGATATATTAGTGTGGGATTTCCAACGATTATTTTACTCTGGACTTATAACAAACATACATACATCAATATATCCAGTAGCTTGATATTTAAAAGTAGAAGGAAAGTTTTTACAATGGTTTTTAAAGCCTTACTTTCTTTTTTTGATATTGCATGGTCGATTATGTGAGACAAAACAATGTTTATTGAGTAAATGCGGAAAGGAGAAAGAGTTCATCCTTGGAGATTTAACTATTCTTTTATTAGTCTGTCGAGATTAATACTAAACTAGTTGTAAAAAAAAAATGAAAAAATTGATACAAGGCTACAAAATTGGTTTATTTGATGCATTATCCATGAGAAAGCAAACGTTTACATTATAATAATCTTACTAAATGAAAAAATAAATTATTGTACAAATTGATAAATATTAATAATAATAAAAACATGGGTATATCCGAACATTTCATACTCATGCCTCACAGATTGACTGAAATTTTCGATAAAAAAGTTCGCAATTGGTACTGGTGTCCACCAATGAGAAATCATATGAGCATAGTTTTAGTCCAATTTTGTTCATAAGTAGGCACATCTTGAAGGCAGTATTCGTGCAAAGATTTATTTTAATACAATAATATTTGTTTGATTTGTTTACTGGAAAGTGAAAGAATCAGATTGAATTTCAAATTGTGTTATATGGGAAGTAGAAGAGGGCTTATTCTGATTTCCCTTATTTTCACAATGGAACATACATATGTATGTTGAATGTCAAGGTAATATTATATATTAAATTTGGTCGAGATCGGTCAAGTAGATACTGAGATATGTAAGACTTGCACCGAAATATGGGCGGTGAGACTCCAATTTAGTGTCTCTGACGTTTTTAGTTACTGAATTATTGCACTTTTAGTATTTTCATCTATATTATAGTACTGTAGGCGAGACAATGGTCCGATTTCGCCCATCTGCAATAACAAAACTCCTTCGGTGTTAAAGAACGCATGGTCATCTAAAATGCAAAACAACGTAACATCACTTTTCATAAGTTTACAGGCAATGGAAAAACGTTATAATAGAATCCACTTTAAAGGAAGCAAAATTTGAGTTTTGGTTATGAAATGGTTAAATATTGGTTATTACATCTGACGCGATTTCTTGATGATATGAATTTTTTGATGATATGTTGTTTTCTACTTAAGTTATCTCATACACGGACAGACGTCCACTCGGATTTTAATTCGTTTCATCATCCTGATTATTTATAAATATGAACATTCTAAACACACACTACATTCATCTGGATTAGTTTTATGTGATACAAAAATCTTTAGCTGAACAAAACTATTATACTTTGTAGCAACATGTTACAAAAGCAAAAAATTAATAAAAATTGGAAGAGATCTCGAAGCGTTGGTCCAACTATCGGTCAACCGTTGTTGTTATTTCCAAATTCTAGTGTAAATTTAGTGAGAAGTGACAATATTATTGCCTTAATAATAAACCTGAGTTACTAAAATCTGAAGATTACTTGAGAATGACTTTAATATATTAAGTTGCTTTCACATGTCGCTGATTCAAGGCACTAAAATAGACAAATTAATTTTTTTTTTAATATTTGAACATGGAGTTGACCTCTTTGTTTACTCTGTTTACATAGGCCATATATCATTGTAGCTAATACATAAAGGTTCTTTCTCTTCTTCTTCATTTTTTTTCTAACATTCCAATATCGTTACCAGACGTTTTTGGTGTTTGACTTTTTGGAAATAAACATTTACTTTAAAATGAAGATTATTATAATAAATAAAGTAGTATTTATACAGTTCAATATCATTTTGGAAAATTTTCAAAACGAATTTTTAATAACAAATCCTCAAAATTGAAAAAAAAAAACAACCGGATTATAAATCTTAGACGTGCGGGTGAAATATTGACCAGAAAAATTGCACAAAATAAAACTCTGTGTGCCAAGTTCTGAGAATCTTTCGAGAACTCTTCTGCAGTGACTTCAATGTAATGATGCGTGTGCAGCAGCGCCATGCCAAACAATCTATCTTGAAGGATGTTCGTCCTCAGCCCCGTTTTCATGCGGCGAAGTGTCGAAAAAGAGCGTTCCGAACTCACACACTCATATTTTTTCAGGAAGCAGCAAACTCAGTTGAAATTCATCCAATGCTTCTTCAAATATTCGCCGATTGTATACAACCGAGGATTGTACATTGAGACACTGTAGTATTCTTCGCAAGTTGTCACGCGCGTTTTGTTTGTCGCCCGAAGATTCTTGGTTTTTATTCGTCAAATTTCAGTTCTGCTGCCAAAATGATCCTCAGCTTTTTGTCTTGTTGCAAGCAGCGTATCTATCATATTTGCCAGATCGATCCATTTTTTCTGAAGCAGCACGCTGAGTGAATGAGTTAGAGATAGAATAACACATAGGCAAAATATTCCAATTATAAATTAAAATTTGAACACAGCTGCGATGAGTATCTTTGCTTTTCACGCTGTTTCCTTATTTTTCCAGTTACAAATTTTTGTCAGAACTTTGACGATCAAGGATAATTTTGCGGCAAATTAAATAACTACTGTCGATTGCTTGGGATATGTGTTCTTGAAAAATTTGTTCACCTCTCATAAGCTATTGCATACCATCTCGTCTTAGTCGTATATCTTAACGGATTTGAAGATACTGCTGTTCAGTTTGTGGGAACAATATAGAGTTACTGCAGCATTTTTCGCTTCTTTTCTTATTTCGTTGACCACTCCGATATCCGACATCTTAACAACACACAGCATTTGTTTAGCACTTTCAGCTATGGATCTGGTTGGATTTATTAACAATTTAAACTGTCTCCCATTTCCCCTCTCTGAATCCATCACTACATACTAGTCTATGTCGCCTGTACCAGTTGGTATCTGAAACATTTTAAAGAAATTGAAGGTAAATTTAAACGTATACACCGAAGCCATAATCTAGTTTTATTATTCTTTCGATGTCCACGTAAATGCAATGCTCACAACATAGTTCTCCCGTTGTGTATTGAGCGTAGTATCCGCCAAAAACTCGACGAAATAACTCCGAAATTGGATAAATTCATTTTGTAGTTGCATAAATAATGCAGATTTTTTGGGACAAATAAAAAAAAAAAAGTAAAGTAAACATAAACACAAACCTTAATATAAAAATTGTGGGCATTTTTTCTATATGAAATTTCATATTTCGCACATAACAACCACGTTAAATTAATTGCTATTTGCATGGCTAGTGAACACTTAAAATTTACAAATTGGCCATTAAAAATATTATAAATGAAAATATAAATAAGTGGAAGCACAGCAGTGCATGCCTGAATAACTGTTAGCATAAATGCTAGCGTAACAACAACAATAAAACACAGAAAGCTGTCAAAAGCTGCTGGCGCAAGAGTGCAAGCTGGGAGGACCAACTGCCAAAATGCCAACCAATTAATTATTCTCACGCAAATATTTGTGATTAAACAATAATTAATTATGAGAAGATTGCAGCAACAAATCAAAATTGGCGAAAATTAATAACTAACAAAATTCGATATTCAAAAAATATTTGAAAAGCTATTTTTATAGAAGCACACAACTTATATCTAAATATTCATATAAATACTTATATACGAAAAGAAAACATGTTTTTGACAAGTGTTTCAACATGTGTTCCAACAAATTGGCGATCCACTACTGAACACCTAGCCAAAGTACAAAAGACGGCGGCGGCAGCGGCGGCGGAAGCTGAAGCGCTTGTCACCTTGTCGGTTGATAACCGCCTACTGACAAGTAGCTGGCTCATGTATGAGCAACAAATCGGCTGCAGCGTTGCGCGCGCATGCTTTAACTAGACAAATTGCTAGAAAGAAAAAAGAAGAAGAAGAAGATTGAAATCGGTGTAGTTTATAATGATCCAAACGCTCGTTGCGGTTGATTGGCTGCATTTGCCAGGTGTTGAGTGTTTTCTGCTGTCCGCGGGCGTAATATACAATTATCACTAACGCAGTTGTACCGTTGCTGTTAACTGCCGTTGCTGCAATGCCTCTTTGAATGTCGCTAATTGCCTGCCATCAACATCCAGTCATTCATGACGTGCTTTTGTCACCGTTCGGTCATAGCTGATAGTTTTGGTTTACCGTTGTTGATGTCATCGCCTGGTCTGGCTATTCTGGCCAACAGATTTCTTGTTTTTGTTTGCCAAATTTGATATGCAAATTTGCACTTCGCACCAGCGGTAGCTGCATTAGTTGGCTGCTGCTATATATTTGTCACCTTTTTTTGCATACTCGCCCCCTGTGATATTATTTTAATTTCAGAAATTAGCTGCTAAAAATGCATGAGCGTGCAGCTGGGGAAATGCATTGAGCATTTAATTGGCGGCTTTTGTTTGTAAATCATTATTGAATGTTTCAGCTGGTGGACAGCAAGATATGTGGCAGCGCTGCCAGCATTTGAGAATTATCTAATTAATGTTTAGGTATGAACTAACCTAACTACTTGGCGTTAACTTTTCTATAGCAGGTTGAGGTTGATATATAGTATGGTTGAATGGTGATATTGAAAGATGAAAAGCTTTTAAGAGAATTTGTGCAGAATTGATCAAAATTCGTATTTTGCAATCGTTTCTTAAGGATAAAATGTTGCTCCAGATTCATACAATGTTTTTATGTCCGAACTTTGTGCGTACTTATAAGTGGCTCACCTAGTGTGAAAAAAACCAAAAAAAAAAAAAAAAAAAAAAAATTTACTTTTGCATTTTAGTATCGCTAGTCTACTCCTTCAAAATAATATTCTAAAGCTTTAAATCAATATTTCAAATATTTTTTGAGCCAACTAAAGTATAGCCGCTTAGTTCCATCAGCTTGATGAGTTCACCTTCAAACGATTTTTTTTCAAAAAAAGAATTTGTCTAGTTTGCTGCGGTGTTTATTATTAAAAGTTTCTGCATGTTAAGGATACAGTTCTCCACACCTACCGGTTTCTTGATCTGAGCAAATATCATGTTTTGAAAAACCAAAACGACCAAATTTTTGATAATTTTTTCATTTTGTTTTTTTTTTTTCCCCCACTGTTTGTCATTGTACGGAAGATATTTTCTTAACACTTTTTTTTATTTTTCCTGCGTCGCCAAGTCGAGAGTTGGCGCAGTAGTGGAGTACCTTCGTTTCAACGTTGTCGCTGATCACATGTACCACGAAAAAGATAAATTTTTTCTTATTTTTTTCATGAATTTTTAAAATTTGTATCTATCTACGAACACTTAAAATCTTAAAACAATTCATATATTACTTTTGAGAATTTAAAATAATTGCGTTTTTTTAGGTATGCCCCTTAAACAAATATATTTTAATCCAATACTGTGTCTGTGCGATTCGTTCTTCAAAAAATATTCACCATTCGACAGAATAAGTCGAACCTCTTTGAATAGTGTTGATATGCAACGACTTCTACTAAGCAAAATAATTGTCGTTTTATTACACATTTAGTTGCAATCCAGTCTCTCACATCGATACACCGTTATCATGTCACTAACCATGTACAGAGGGGGGATACTAAACCATTTTTCCAGTTTTTCGTACATAAACCGAAATATTAGTCAGGGGCGGAAATAGTTTTATTTCGTACATCGTCTTCGTGAAGTATGTGGAGAGTATGTATAAGAGAAAAAACGAATGTTATAGAGTGTGTATTTACACCTTTAAAGATCTACATAATATATCCGCGGCTTATTCTCCAAGTTTTCTAACATAGAGAAATTTCGATACGATGCATGTAATGTACCGAAATCGAAAACAAAAAGCTGAGGAACATTTTCGATCCATTTATTCAGATACAAAGAAAGCAGAACTGAAGGTTGACGAAGAAAAATCAAGAATTTGCGGCCGACAAACAAAACGCAAAAACTTTTACGTGAGAACTTATGAAAAATACTGCAGGGTGAACATTTCTTTGTTGTATACAATCAGCGAAGATTTGAAGATGCGCTTTGCTAAAGAAGTATTGGATGAATTAAAAAAACAAAAAAAACAAGAAAAATCCATTCACAGGTGCATATCTGTTAGTAACTCTGTGTTCAGTTTGTATGGAAGCTATATACTATAGTAATCTGATCTGAGCAACTTTTTCTGAGATTACATTCTTGCCTTCGAAAATAATCTATACCAATTTTCGTGAATATATCTTGTCAAAATGTTAAAGATTTCCATACAAGAACTTGTTTCCAATCGTTCAGGTTTTACGACAGCTCTATGTTACAGTGGCCCGAGATTGGCAGTTCCGACAAATGAGCAGCTTCTTGAAGAGAAAATGTTATTTGCAAAATTTCAACGCTCTTTTTCGACACTTCGCCGTATGAAAACGTAGCTGAGGACGAACATGCTTCAAGATAATTGATCGGCCTGGGTTCATGACATTGAAGTCATTGAAGAAGAAGTCGTCTACGATTTAAAATGTGTTTTTTCAATTTAAGAGATTTGTTATTAGAAAGCCGATTTGAGAACTTTCAAAATGATATTAAATTGTATAAATATTAATATATTTAATATAATAATTTTTATGTTTGAAGTAAATGTTCACTACTTCTTGATCCGACCTTATTTATATATATATACCTATAACTAAAGAGCAAAAGTGAGTCTCAAAGGGTTAGAAGCCCGGTCGTTTTTTTGGTTCTATGTAACAATAAAACCGAAAGAATAGAATTTGGAGATTTTTTTGGTTCTATGTAACAACAAAACCGAAAGAATAGAATTTGGAGTTTTTTAAGCAAAGAGTAAAAGCCGTCAATTACATAAGTGACTTCATCAAAGCAGGAATGAAAAGGGAACTGCCCTTTAGATATATTATTTTTATAGGTTTTTTGTATAAAATTTCTAAGTCTTATTTTGATTTATAAAAAATACAATTTCAATGTTTAGGAAAATAACTATCAACATGCTATGCAGCTGATTTATGAATTCAATTCCAAATATATATAATATAAGCTATCCAAAATATGTTTCTTTTAATATCTTCCCTACATTGCTGACATGTCCAATATAAGTATTTGATTATTATTTTTTTTAATATACATATACAACTTAGTTTAATAGTAAAAGTAAAGTATAGGGTCAACGAATGGCAAAAGCCTTTGCAAAAGGAACATTTTATTAACACTATTCAGTTTAATAATGCCAGTTATAAAAACAATAAATATAGTCAACTTAACAAAAAAAAAAAAAAAAACAAAAAAAAACAGCGAAAAAGATTGCTAAGTAAACGCCAATGAAATGAACAGCAGCAGTACGTCTTGAAAAATAATATTGTTAACTTAATTGCGTTTAGCATTCTTAGTGCATACTTCAGATGTGCAAATTGGCCATTAACACACACAAAAATATAAATAATTAGCAGAAATACAATATGGCAAACAAAAAAAAAAAAAAAAAAAAAAAAAAAAAAAAAAANAAAAAAAAAAAAAAAAAAAAAAAAAAAAAAAAAAAAAAAAAAAAAAAAAAAAAAAAAAAAACGTTCAACTCCATAACTGTTTGCGGAGGAACAAAAAAATTAAAAATACATACTAACAGCAAGCAAACGTGGGCTGGTGAAACCATGCCATGCAATTAATTTGCCCAGCGAATATTTGCATTTAATCAGCAATTAATTATGAGGCGATTGTAGTAACTAGCTAATAGCAATTTTGCAAAATGAATAAGTAAATACTTGTTGAATGGATTGCGTTGATCTGCTGATGAGCGTTTTGTTGGTTGCGAAGGAAATGAATTTGATTCTTGATACTCAGTAATATGTTTTATATAAGATCTATTAAAAGGATCTAGCTAATATCGATATTTTTACCCAAATTTATTATATTATAATAGGAGGATATTTCAGTTGAATTTCAACAATCAAGGGTCACTGACACAGACACATCTACAACCAGAAATGGCATATCGATATATCGTAAAAGACATATCTAGTTCTAGAGGACTTTCGACCTCTTCCACTGATGAAAATATTAAAAAAATTAAAGATATGTTGCTTGAAAATCAAGCAAGCATTAGATAGATGCCAAAAAAGCTCAACAACTCTTGCGAGACCAATCGAACGATTTTGTGAATATTTTGGGTATGAAAGGCGTTCTTGCTCTATTCGTAAAGCTGAATTTTTTTGTTTTAAAGAATACGATTGTGACTAATACCATCGAGCAACCACCGTATTTACCATATTTGGTTCCGTGTAATATTTTCTTCTTCCCCAAAATGAAATTGCCGCTTCGTGGAACCCGTTGATCGAAGAGATAACACCAAATTCCCTGAAAAGTGTTTCGAGGACTGGAAAAATCGTTGGCATAAATGTATTAGATCTCGAGGGCGACAAAATAAATATTGAAATAAATTTAACATTTTACGTTTTGTTTACAATTTCTGGGTACTTTTGTCACAATGTTTGTCGTAAAAGCGAGTCACTCAGGAAGCAGTTTTTGCTACTGGCATCCAGTAAGGTTTTTAAGCTCTTAGCGCATATATGAATTATGAGGCCTTTAGTTACTTATATTAAAGTAAATATGAAAATAAGAAAGTTAGAATACAATGAAAATGGAATAAAATTAATAAGTCTGAAAAATTTTTAAAACACAAAATTAATGTTTGTCGTGTGAAAACAGAGAATCTACAATTGTTAATATATATATTTATTAAAACTTAATCAGTAAATAAGCTTATTAAAAGGAGGCGCCTATGTTTTGTTTCCAAAATACTACTACAGTGGTACAAAAGAAAAATTCTAAACCTGCGAATTTAATACTTGTTTGATACAAAGTATTTCTTTCATCATTCCCTTGTGTTGACTATAATTAATAAAATACAAAACACTAATGACACAACAAATAATCTCAAATCCGCTCATTTGCACAGACACAGTAGTCGCGCATTAAGACGCAGCTAATCTAATCACAATCAATCGATTTGTCAATGAAAATCAGTGAAAAATAATTTATATGAATGCCATCTGACCTTAGAGCGTAGAAAATTACACAGACGCGTCAGGCGGGAAATATTGCTAATAAGCTATCGATTGAAAAGTGAAAAATATATTATTGAAATTAGTTAACGAAGTTAACCAGCAATGCAATCGTTGGCGATTTACGAAAATTATTTCCTTTTTCGGCAAGCTAATTGAGTTGTCGTTGAGCCAAACACACACAACCGCAGTGCGTAGCCAAATATTAATTAATAAATCGGAAAGAATATGAGAGAGGCCACAAAAAAATACTATAATAGATAAAAAACAATAGCGCGCAATGGCGATAGTAATGATGACATTAAGATGTTTCGCAATTAAAGTCGAAGGAAAAAAATTATAAAATTCCAACAGCTGCTTAGTCAGTGCGTCAATGTTAGCTAGAATCAATTTAAAATATGTGATTAAAATGTAAAATATTGATGTGGCTATGCATGTAAGCTGTTGCTGTGGCGCCGACACGCAATTTAGCGATTCCACGCGGCCAAACGTTGCGGAACAAAAGACTTAAGCAACGAACTTCCGCAGTGGGCAATGTGAGAATGTGCGCCTGAGCATGTGTGCGTGTGCAAATATTTAGAATTTTTACTGAAATATTGTGCAGTGGAAATTCTTTGAATGCAGAAAATGCTATTTTTTCATGTGGTATTTTTAAATGCCTCTACAATTAATTTTGTCTTTACTTTGTATGAATGTGCTATGTTTAGGCGTTAGGAATGTTTTTGCTTGGCATTAAGTAGTTAGCAACTATACAACTTTTATAACATTCTCGTTTTGCCTTTGAACTTTTATATTTTTCAATTTTTTTCTTTCTATTTTAATTTTTTGTTTTTTTGTTTTTTGCCTTTCATTTGGCTAGTGCAACTTGTTTCACTTAACGTTAACGATTACAACATAATAAACTTTCACACAAAAATTAGAATGAGAATCCATACGATGGGCATACGTAAAGTGTCGCGCGAAAAAATGAAAGTAAAGTGAAAGTAAAATTAATTTTTTTATATAAACAAAAAGAAGAAATTAAGAAACATAATACGCAGTGACGCGACGCAGCTGTTGGCTGTTGGCGGGCAGGTGGGCGCAGTAGCTGGCCGCAGCAAATGCAGACATGCACACACTTGAACACAGAGAAATAAAAATGTGTTCAGCCACACGCATTTACATGCCATTATGCACGCATGAAGGTTAGCCAAAAGTCACAATTAATGTACAGTTAGCCACGCATTATGACCTTTTCATTCTACGCCATGCTTTTGTTCAATTTTCATTGCTATTCTTTTATTCTTTCTACGCTTCGCATATGTTTTGTTTGGCTTTTCTTTGATTTTTAGTGAGTAGTGGCGAGAGTAAATACTTTAACTTAAGTATATTTTTATTATCCATAGTATCCATATAGATTTTATTATCCATACTAATGCACAACTTTTATTATTTAAATGTAAAGCTTTGTCTTTATAAGCTTACAAATAATTTTTTATGCTTAACAACTCTCTTTAACGCTGCCGTGGTTTCAGTCGCCGAAAATTGGAAATTTGTTACTTCTTCATTTTAAAGTGAAACTTCTTGAGGCACTTCGGCAAATTTGGTCGAGTGCAACGCAATTGTGTAAACAACTTATTTTTTTTAAATAAAGAAATAATATTAACTGCTTATAAAGCCATGAAAATTCAAGCAAACTTATAGCTGAACATATTTTATGCGAAGTGTGGCCACCTGTTAAAAAATTAAAATTACAAAAATGTTTACTACAAACGAATTGTTGCACTTAGAATAAAAAATTAAATACGTTTCAGTAAAAAAAAAATGGTTGCCACCTGTTTTTAACAAGTTTAGAAATTACAAATATGTTTATGATAAAGAAATTGTTGAAATGGGAAATTAAATTAAATATGCTGAAAAAGTTACCACAATAAAAAAACTTGGAAATTGTTGCCACCTGTTCAAAAATTAAAATTACAAAAAATCTATCAGATAAACGAATTTTTTCATTTAGGATATCAAATTAGAAAGGCTTCAGTAAAAATAAATAATTTGCAAAGTGTTGCCACCTGTTAAAAAACTTAAAATAAGATAAACGAATTGTTTAAATGATTATATAAGATTGCAATTACTATTAAACTAAAGTTCAGGTAAAAAACAATTCGCGAAGTGTTGCCACATGTCCAGAAATAGATATTAAAAATTTGTATAACCAATTGTTGAAATGAGAATATAAAATTGAATATGGTAAACAGATGCATTAATAGAAAAATTTTCTAAGTGTTGCCCCTTATTAAAAAAATTTAAATTACAAAAATGTATAAGATAAATGCATTGCTGAAATGAGGATATAAACAGGAGTACATAAAACTGAAGATTCTGAAAAAACACGTCAGTGAAAAAATTTGCAAAGTGTTGTCACCTGTTCAAAAACTAAAATTACAAAAATTGATATTAAAAGTAATTTTTATAATGGTTATATCCAATTGAAGCTGCTTAGAAATTTCACCAGCTTGGCACCTGCTAATTTTTTAATAATATAATTTGATAAAATTAACGAAATAATATAAATATATATCAAATTAAACATAGTACTCCAAAAAAAAACAAACTTAGTAAGAAGGCAGCTGCTGTTGAGAATAATATTGCCGGTCTAATATCAGACTTATATGTTACTTTGAGGTATGGTTGCCAGCAGTTAAAAATTAAAAAGAGAAGAAAAATTTCACAATATGAGCACAGAACTAAATAAGCTTAAGAAGGTTTTCTATAGGAAGCATTTTTGAGAAGGTATGGCACTCATTGCATAAAAACTTCTTTTGAATAATAATAAAATAAACAATAATAAAATTGTGAAGGTATTGCCACGGTTTGAAAATTACAAATAAATAAATTTGATGAAAAAGTTTCATTTTTACAATTTTTGTTAACCTTTCCAATACTTTCATCAAAGTCTGCACTCTACACAGCTCAATCTGATTATAAAGCTTATGGCACTAAAGCGCGTTTTTGCGCCATTCTAGTGCTAATTTGGGCTATTATTTTCTTTTATATTAAAATAATGAAATAATTTCGCGGTGGTATAATATATATATGAAATGCCAGTCTGAATTCCCTATCGCTCCATTTTAAATTTTAATAGTTATTTATCACTCATATTTCCACATAAATTTTATCAAAGCACCTATCACCGGCATCAATTCAATCGATTTTTAGCACAGTCTATTAAGCGTTACAAAACAACTTGTCGTTATTGTTGGTTGCTTGTATGCGCCGTGAAATTATCATTAAAATAGTTAACTATAAGAATCCATTTGTGAAATAATATATATAAAAAGAAGATCCAATTTGCTTAATGGGTTTAGAGAGGATTTAGTTGATTGAGTAAACTTAACAAAAGAATAAAAAATAAAAAAAAAAAAAAAAATAATATATATTTTCATGTGTGTGTGTGTGTTTTGTACATTCTAGCGGTATAATTATTCAGAGAAAGTAGAAATACAGTTGCTTGGTGTGAATATACTCATGTTTCGTTGCCCATTTAGCTATGAAATTTCCCTACTGAAGTTCATTGGCATAAATTGGCTTTTATTAATTTTATTTGCAGCTCGAGGTGTGTTAGAATACACCGCCTAAGCCGCAGGCGCAGTGCTGAGCCCTTGGCGTTCATTATATGCATATGAGTGTGTGTATGCATGTGCGCGGTTAAGGGTCGCCTTTTCGGCGAATAATTTCAATTATAGGCTTGTAAATGATGACTTCTTAAAAGCTTTGGTATAGTAATTTGGTAATTACTTTTTTTCTTCTAATTTTACGGTAGTGTTAAAATATGCCTACTTAAGTGATTAATTTAATGTTAACCTTAAGCACCACTTAAAGCTTTTTAAGTAAAATTTGAAGTTTGCCACAAATTTTTCTATTTCAGTATTTGCTTTTTATGTAAGTACCCTGAGCTAATTGAAATTTGGGATCACTGTAATCATTAAACACATACATATGTACATATATGAGGTAAAATTTAAGACAACAATTTTATTTAACTATTTTGGTTTGTATTTTTATTTGTCTTAAAGGGTTATACTAGTAGAGAGGCCCGAATTTCGAGCGTTTAATACAACAAAAAAAAAAAATTTGATATTTTTCATATCTGCTTTTACCATTTGTACAACTCTATCAAAACTTTAATATTATGATTAGAATTCACAATATTAATTTAAAAAGAAAAAAAAAAAATTGGTTTGTCATTAATTTATGGGCCTTTGAAGAAAATACCGCAATGTCGCTATCTCAAGAAGCTGTATGAAATGGCGGTAACTCAAAAATAAAAATCGTGTTTTTCATTAATTTTAAATTTTTTTCATTATTAAGAGTTTAAGTTTCTATTTTTTTTTAATTATTAATGTTATTATTTGATTACTATCAATAAATCGGCTGATTTGAACTTGCGATATTGTAGTAACAGCACTTAAGAAAGATCTCTTTCAACAAAAACGCATTTAAAGCATTTAAAGTTTTAAGTTAAGAATAAATCGGTTCAGTTGCTGCAACACTAAAACGACTATAACTACGGAAATAATAAATCATTTAAATGATATATCTTTAAATATCAAACTAAAAAACAAAAGTTTTCGATTTTTAAAATTTTTTTCTATTATATCGCTAATTTCGATTTTTATAAGCGTTATTAAGAATACATTTAACTGTAAACGTATGTACAAAAAAAATTTTTTTTTTTATTCATTTTAGTAACGGATTTTTAGTAAGATTTTTTAAATAAAACAAAAACGCCTTGGGATATCAATGAAATTCTTTATTCCTGTGAAAATATATTCGATGCAATTATGTACGAAACTCGATTTCTTTTGCATGGGCATGCTTGTAGAAGTTCAGAAGCTGAACCCAATTTTCAACGCTTTTCATCATAAATTGGTCGATACTGCTGCAATTTCACGTTCGAAAATAGGCTAACGGCGTCAAATCGCACGACCATTTTGGTGAGATAACACGTTCATCAAACTTGATTACAATAAATCTATTGTGACATTTTCTGTCTGGCTGTGGCACCGTCCTGTTAGAAACATATCTTCCAATTCGAGCCAAAAATATTCGGTTATTTGTCTCACTGGTATCCCAACACTTTGTACTGTACCTGTGGATTTAAATTTTCCTACTAGACGCTCAGTTGTTGATTTGACGGGACGATTATGACGACCGTAAATTGGACGTCGCGTTTTAAAGTTGAGGCCACTGACTTCGAATTTCGGTAGTAAATTTTATTAATTTCGACTCGTTGTTGGATTATATATATTTCCATGATCAAATGGAAAACCTAATTGAAGAGAAATGTTAAAAGAGCGTGAAAAAATATGGCGTCGTCAAAATGAAATAAATCTTAATTCATAGAAGATTTGCTAGAAAAGTGTGTATTGCTTGTGCTTTATGAAAATTGTTTTGCAAAATGACAGGCAAGAAAATGTTAAATTTTTGATCGCAAAAAGTTACTAATAACTAATAAATTATTGCGATAATTTCAAAAAATCGCGTTTAGTTCATTTGATAATGTTACTATAAAGCTACAGTAAAAATTTCAATTGAATACGTATGTTGGCATCCAAGTACCCGAACGCCTCGACCTTGCAGTTAAATTGACAGGGGAAAACTTTTATGGTAAACCAGAAACATAAGCAGTTTGGTTTTCATCCCTTTAAGGTTGGTATGCATGCAAGAAGTATTAATCGGAGCCGATTCAGCCATCCGTTTGTCCATCTGCATATCCACAAGAGGCTAGTAATTTGTTGGAACTGCCGATATTAGACTAATGTGAGCTCATATAGAAGTAAACGATAGGAAAGAAATGCTTGTATGAAAAGCCTTTTCATTTGACGAATTGTTGTTAAGACAATGGTGCAATCTCCGAAGAATTCTTGAGATCGAAACACTATAGCATATTTATAGGAAAGAAATTTTTGCAAGGAACTTGGTTTTATGAAGGGTACTATTAGCTTCCTAGTCGAATTTATTATTCTTTCATGTTTTTAGTATGAAGTAATCTTCTCCTTAAATACTAAGGATTAGCACTGTGTACTTCATCGGATAAGCTTTAATTTCACACAATAAATTTTGATGTTTTCAGATCAAGACGTCCGCTTTAAACACTTAAATATCAATTAAAGTTTCATTAGAAATAAAGCAGCAGACATATGTTTTAAGCTGCGATATTGTCAATAGTGTTATATATCTCTACTTTTCAATATCAATATTATAAAGTCATAAACAAACAAAAAACCTCTTCCCTTTTTCAACAGTGTTTAACTAATAAAGTTCAATTTGCTACAAATTTAGAGTCTATTGACCGAATGCATATTTATTTAAATAATTTTTCCTTTTCATTCAGAATAATTATCGTAGCTTTAGTGTGTTTATTTTAAAGGAGATATACAAGCTTCGCTTCTTGCAGTAAACCAAAATCATATTTTACTTCTTTTTTCGGTATCCACAAATATTTTAGGATTGTATTGTATTTTCATTTGCGCACACGTTTTCTAAAAGCTTTGGCGCTCATACACCTCAAACCATCAAATCAACCAAATTGCGCATTTAATACTAATAGTTCTTAAATTATAAAAAAAACATTAAATTACTTCTTCTCCTAACAGCGGCCAGTCATTTCAAGGCCGTTCATAAAATTTCTATTTTTTCTCCTTCGTTAGCGGCCAGAATAGAATATTTTTGTTTGTCCACAGGGTGTCGGGAGTTGGATTCTAATAAACGACCAGTAAGCGTCTATAATTGTTTGCTTTGATGGCAAAAATAAAAACAAATTAACTGCCATTTGAAATACGCAGCTATTTTCATAGTGCCAGGCATGTCTTCAGCGGATTTCTTTTTTAATGACTCCCTTTTTTGTTTGTTCTAAGTTTTTATTAGCGCTTGAAAAAAATTTTGTGGATCCTATATTAGTTGTTAGCTTATTTTTCGCTTTCTCATATTTTAGGCATTGTCTGCGTAGTTTTTGCGCGAAACTAAATCATTTCGTTAATTTATCCGCTAACAAGCTAAGTTTACCTATGCGGACTTGTAGTCGGGGCATTGAACTGTGCCGACCATATGTAAAACAAAAGCTTGAAGCGCCAAGAGACTGCTAAATCAGAAAGAAACATTTGTAATTGTGTCTAATGGCAATGTCGGATGATTTGAAGATTTATGCTGCGTGGCAGATGTCGCAGGTAATCAAAGAATTGATTTATGTTTATTTAGTCGTAGTGAATATGACTGTTATGGAATTATGTTTGGAGCTTGTTGGTATATTTCATTTTTTCTTCATAAGTACGGGTGAAAAATTATAAGTCGCTTAAGCCAAGTCCGTCTACTTGTCGGTTTGCCAGTCTCTGTATATACGAATCTGTTTTTGAGATATCGCTCTGAAATGTTGTACATGTGTTTTTCTCTCCGAGCTACGCGTATTCGGTCATTCGGCCATTTTTAAAGATTCATTAATTTTGGACAGCTGTTTTGGTTTATTTTCGATTTTTGCTGTCGTGTTGTAGACAACGGTTACGAGGTTACAGCCGAGTAAAGAACAGTGCCAATTAGAGATACCAAGTGCAGCCAGCTCCTTTTCCACCTCAGCCCTTCAACGGAGTGAAGGTATTTCTCTTCCTCTCCTTCCACCGGCGGGTACTGAATTGAAAACCTTCAAAGCTGGAGTGTTCTCTTCCATCCAGCGCTGCCGCTGTCTCTTTAATCCTTGAACTATATCAATGTCGTTGCAGGTTATGGTTCCATGGAATGCGGTATTCGCCATAAATCTTTCGCAAAACTTTTCTCTCGAAAACTCGCAACGTTAACTCATCAGTTGTTGTCAACGTTCATAACTCTGCACCGGGATACACTTAAAATACAGAAGTTCAAAACGTCGACACATCAAAATACCGACAAAATTTAAATATACCGTCTATATTTTGTCGGTGTTTTGTCTATTGGGATTCTAAATTTTGATTGTCTGCATTTCGTTATACACTCCTCTGCATCTTATAGCGGGACGGGGATGATGAATAACTTGTAGAGTTTGGTCTTTGTTCGTCGAGTGAGGACTTTACATCTCAATTGCTTACTCATTTCAAAGTAGTACCTGTTGGCAAGAGTGATTCTGCATTGGACTTCGAGGCTGATGCCTTTGTAAATATTGATGCTGGTTCCAAGATAGACGACATTTTCAAAGATTTTAAAATTGTGACTGGCAACAGTAACGTGTGAGTCGCCCAAGTCGTGAATGCGATCGCTGTTTGCTTGATATATATATTTCGTCTTGTCAGAGCCAGACGCCTAACTTCCTTATTCAGTCTGAAAAGCATAATTAACGGCGGGGTTGATGTCATTGATATTAACATCATCGGCGTACGCCAGCAGCTGTACACTTTTATAGAAGATTAGCTTCTGTATTTAGCTCTGCAGCTCGTATTATTTTCTCCAGCAATAGATTGAAGAAGCCAGACGATTGGTAGGCTCTTCGTCAGAAACTTCACTTGGTATCGAACGACCCAGAGAGGTCCTTTCCGATCTTTACGGAAGTTTTGGTCTTGCTCATCGTCAGCTTACACAGCCGTATTAGCTTTACGGAGGTGAAAAGTTCAGACATATGTAGCTGCATAGAGCCAGTTTCTTTTCGTGCTGTCGAAGGCGATATTAAAATCGACGAAGAGGTGGTGTATGTCGATCTTTTTTCACTGGTCTTTTCCAACATTTGGCACATGGTGAAAATCTGCACGATAGTACATTTTCCAGATATAAGGCCAGACTGATCCAGTCCAGTCAGTGTGTTGATTCATCGGCCCCCGGCGCTTTGTTGTTCTTCAGAATGGTAATTGCTACTCAAACGTCTTCATGGTCGGACAATAGAACGTCTGCTCCATGGTTATCGATTGGGGAATCGGGTTCTCCAGATTCAACATTTTCATTGCCGTTCGGCAAGCTGGAGAAGTGTTCCATCAATACTTCAGTATGTTCTGAAAAGCAGCCACTAGATCAACACTTTGGGTCCTACAAAAGAAGATTTTTGTTTATTCAAGCAAAAAATCAAAGAATATGTATTGTATAAAATTTTGTGCGAAAATAAAAATGAAGTGTAGAGATACATTCCGAATGTCCACTGTGGCAATGTAGCCATCGTGGACAAAGCAACGTTTATCGGTTGTACAAAATGTTCTCAGAGGGTCGATAAGATGTATGAAATGCTATTTTGGCACGTTGTTTGTACGCGTATAATTGGTTAAAAGCAACACATTAATAATGGCGCAGCCACTGTATTCCTCAGACCTGGCCCCGTTAATTTTTTTGTTCCCAAAATTGAAGAGGCCCATGAAAGGATTATGCTACGCGAGGGGATAAAAACTGCATCGAAGTATAAGCTAAACTATATAAAAGATGACTTTTTAGGTGCTTTAAAGTCTGCAAAAAACATTGTCCGAAGTGCAATGTATCTAGAGGTGATTGCTTTGAAGGGATTAAAATAGATATTTATGAGTAAATAAGTACTTCGTTCCTTAAGAAATACAAAATTCGAGATACTTTTGGAACAAACCTCATATGATGTTGATACAATAAATGGCTATATGAGGTTTATTATAGTTATGGTGTAGCCGAATTTAAATTTCGATAACATTGACATTTGCTTTTGCCATAATTTTTGAATCAAAAAGTTTCTGGCAATATTTTAATATGATAGTTTGTACAGTTTCTAAGGCATAATGAATGTCAAGTGGGGTTTGCCTTCATCAGAAACTCTTCTTTGATGAGGAGTTTGTTAGCCAGAAGTTTACCAGAGAAGTTATATAAATATATTAGCGTATTTTTTTTTTTATTTTGTATTGATCTTACTATATATAATATTATAGCAGATGTTACAAGTTTATGATATTATGAAAGCTTCATAGTGGCATATTTATAAATTAACTCACACAAACAAGCTTTTGCGAAAGTTTATTTGCTATTAATTCATAAAAAAATTAAATACATTTTGCAGCATTTATTGACACAGATTCAGTTAAATAAATGTTTGTTCTATTTTTATACAAAACAAACAGCATTGGATAATCCATCAAACAAACGCTTTCGTTTACGGTCACTACACCAATAATTTTTTTTTTTTTGTTTTATTTCAATGGTTACCGGGCCACACACGAAATATTAGAAGAGTTTATCATATGCATATTAGAATATTAGTGGCGGGTAGTGATTAATTTAAGCGTAACTAAAACGAGAATCCGCAAGGCAAAAAAGGGATGAGGGAAAAAGCTGATCTATCTGTGCAACTATGTCATGTATATCTATGTCATAAAAAAACAACAAAAAATAAAGGTTGCTTGTATTTCTTTTCATTATCATAATTTTTTACATGATTTTTAATCTTGCTAGATTATTAATGATGCCGAAAAATTGTTAAAAGCTCAGAAATTCTTAAAAATTTTTTAATTTTTCACTGTATTTCTTTATAAAATGACAAAAATCTGGTGCAGCAATATTTCTACTTCCACTTACACTAACCAGTTTCGACAGTCGACAACAACAAATTTAAAACTTAATCCAAACAGTGGAAATTTTCTTAAATAGTCGCTGTTTTACTTGGAACAGCACCTCACATCTACTCTTTCATTACGTAATTATTTGTATTTTGTCCAATTATTTGAAAACGCTTTCATTCATTTACAAGTTTTCGCACTTTGCTGGCCGTTTTGTTGCGAAATGACTGTAATTAGCAAAATTTTCGTTGTTTTCTGTCGAAATAATATCTTCGGTTTGCAAAATGTCTTATCGCCAATTGTGTTCTTGTTGTTTCATCTTCCCATTTAGCAGTGTTTGTTTTGGATTTTCGCTTTTTCCTCCGCCACTTAGTTGGTGGTTATTGTGATTATTTGGAAAGTAATATATTTGCTTTTACTTTCTAATACTAACTAGGCCATTTGTTAGGTTAGCTTAATGATATTTTTTACAACGCTTCTTCGAAATAATATTTCTTGCAATACTATTTTTTTCTTCTTGAACTATTTTAGATTGCTTTCCTACCATATGAAACGCTGGTAATATTCCAAAGGTCATATGTTTGGAGCGCCGGCTAATTTATAGTCACGGTAACATACAACAGCATATTGTTTACAGTTGTCGGTTTTTGTTAAGCACATTGAAGAATTCTGTAACTAAAAGTG
Organism: Bactrocera latifrons; assembly: GCF_001853355.1. Taxonomy (NCBI): domain Eukaryota; kingdom Metazoa; phylum Arthropoda; class Insecta; order Diptera; family Tephritidae; genus Bactrocera; species Bactrocera latifrons. The sequence goes on from NW_017536629.1 coordinate 3,854,626, forward strand.
AATACTTTTCATCGGTCTTCGGTGTTGATTATTTGCGTGTTCTTTTCAAATCTGTATAAATATAGGAGTGATTTGGAGTACTAAGTATCGAATATTTCTACGACAGAAAGTAGAAATTCCTTCTCCAACGACATGCTACGGCTTGAAGCTGAGAATTGTAAGCAATCGAGAAATAGCAAGTAAAATAAGAAATTTATAAAATTAATATGTCTATATTTTTACTGAAATATATTGTTTTGGGTGGAATTCATAGCTTCGGAGATTTTTTTTTCATTAAGACGAAACTCATCAAGTAAATGTCGAGAGCATAATGAAACGATAATAATTTGACTGAATGAAGTAAGGCTAGTTAACCTTTATAGCAAAGGAACGGCTAGATATAAAATTTTTGAACTTTTGAATAAGTTGACGTTATAGAAGCAGTCTCCTGGAGAGAATAATTCCAGTTGATGACAGATGAACAGAAAAGGTACAATCTTCTACATCTAATAATATAATCTAAGAGTATACAACTGATGGCGTAAGCCGATGATATCGACGTCATTGGCCATATATTTAGTTTTACTTTCTCCAGAATGGATAAGGAAGTGAATCAAAAGGGTCTGGTGGTGAACGAGGGCAAGACGAAATATCTCCTGTTATCAAACAAACCGTCGTCGCACTCGCGATTGGACGCCCACGTCACTGTTGACATTCTTAACTTTGAAGTGGCAGATAATTTCATCTATCTGGGAACCAGCATTAGCATTAACAGCAATGTCAGCCAGGTCTCATTATTCCCGCCCTGCTTTATGGTGCAGAGGCATGCACGATGACAATATTTGATGAGTAGACGTTGCGAGCTTTCGAGAGGAAGGTTCTGTGAAAGATTTATGGTCCGGAGGATATCAGATTCAATGGATCGATGGGCTGTATGAGATATACAACGCCATTGTCATAGTTCAGCGAATTAAGAGACAGCGGCTACTCTGGCTAGGTCATGTCGTCCGAATGAGCAAAAACACTGCAGGTCTGAAAGTATTCAACGCAGTATCTGCCGGGGGAAGCAGAATAATAGGAAGAGGGGGAGAAGGACCTGGCTGCACTTGGCCATTGGCACCAAACAGAGAAAAGAAAGAACTACTCGGCTATAACTGCGTAAGCGGTGTCTACGCCAATAAAAAAGAATAAGAAGAATGAATATTTGCGACATGTGACAAATAGACTGGAAAATTTTAGACTTTAAAAAATTATTACAAACATTTATTACCATCAATTAAACCTCTTAAAATGTCAGTTAAGTATTGATCGCTAAGCACAACAGTATTTTTTCTTTTAGCTTAATGTTGTACCGCTCATAAATATCGCTTTAAAAACTTTTTATTATTAATTATTACAATACTACTTTACTTTATGTACGACTACAACCAAAACTCAGACAAAAGTTGCTCACAGCAATTTCTATTAATTTCATTAAAAGAAACTATTTCAAAAAAACATGCGCTGATAAAATCAAAATTTGTAGGAAATAGAAAAGATAACCGAACTAAAGCGACGATGCGGCTCAGCAAAATCGAAATGATGTTGGCGAACAAAACAACTTGTGTGCGAAATCATGCCACAACAAACAACACGGCAGACAACAACGCGGTACAAAGAAAATGATTAATAGTTTATTTTGGCGAAAAACCAAAGCAATCAAAAAGCGTTGAGCGGGGCAGCTGCGGTGAAGAAACCTAGAAACGCCAACGATATGGTGAGCAGATTAGCGAACGCGGGCGAACGTTGACTGGGCGGTCGAAAGCAAAACGACAGATCGGGGCAACAGGTAACAAATACTTTCTCTGATTTTTACTAAATTTAACTTCAGATGAGTTTTTGATGGTTCAACGTCTTCATGCTTCATTTGCTAGCTGAGGTGAGTGAGAAGTACGGCGGCGCGACTATGTGGTTTTTCGGCTCGATAATTTGCTAGGCGACGCTGCCAATGAAGTGGATTTCTGCGCGACGCGTCGGCTGCCACGGCGATTTTCTGCACTTTTACGCATTTTTCGAATTGTTTTAGCATTTCTTGTTTATCACAGCGGCAACACATTTCTAAACTCATACAAGTGCTTTGTCTATTTGCTCATTTACTTTCTCCAGATATTAACATTTCTGAAGAATGCTATGTTTGCTAGCAGCTTAAGCTTTATGCGAGATTATGTGTGGATATATGTGGATATTTATATATATAACAATATATCCACGAAAAGTGTCACCGACAAGTTTTTCCAGTTTCCGTAATTTTTCGGCATTGCTGCATGCCACATACACACCCATACGCACATGCAGGTACTGTGTATATATTATAATTCTTACACACCTGCAACCGCGCTCTTAGCATAATTTCGAAACGAGTTTAGTAAACTTAAACTTTGTTGCAAGCACTTAAGCGCCGCACTTAAGTACAGTTATAAGCAGCAAAACCTTCGTATATGCTCGTTTTTGTTGCTGCGCTATATTTTTAGCACAAAGTGTATAAACTTTCAAATGAATAATAATAATAATAAAGTAAAATAAAAATGCACTGTCATTTAAAAAGCATTTCTTCGGTCACCGTCAGGTGTTTGTTGTTGTGTCTTTTGTTGTCAAACGAACAAAGCCTGCAAAATGATAGCTAAGTAAAAGCTAAGTATGTGACATGCGTATGGATTTTTTTTGCACTTCCGTTGTGCTAAATAGTGATCTTAAAAACGCGGTTATGGCGAATTCGCGAATTTCAAAAAAAATAAAAAAAACTTAAAAAGAAATTAAGAAAAATTAAAAAAAAAAGAAAAAAATTTAAAAAAAAAAATATTTAAAAAAATATATATATTAATACAACAACAACTTTTATTCCAAAAAAAAAAAAAAAATTATGAAAAAAAGCAAGAAACAACCTTAACTTCGGCTGCTAATCTACCCTTGACAGGTGCATTTCTTTTAGTAACTATGTGTCCAGTTTATATGGAAGCTATAAGTTATAGTAATCCGATCCGAACAATTTTGTCGGATATTACATTTTTGCTTTAGAAAATAATTTATACCGAATTTCGTGAATATATTTTGTCAAATGCCAGAGTTTTCCATACAAGAAGTTTTTTCCGATGGTTCAGTTTGTATGGCAGCTATATGTTATAGTGGTCCGATATCGGCAGTTCTGACAGATGAGCAGCTTCTTGAAGAGAAAATGGCGTTTGCAAAATTTCAAAACGATATCTTAAAAACTGAGGGACTAGTTCGTACATATACAGACAGACAGACAGACGTAAATGGCTAAATCGACTCAGCTCAACATACTGATCATTTATACTATATACATATTTACTTTATAGGATCGCGGACGCTTCTTTCTGGGTCTTACTAACTTCGTGACAAACTTAATACATCCTGTTCAGGGTATAATTAAAAAAAAGAGAAAAAT
>NW_017536629.1:3858455-3860717 GCF_001853355.1 Bactrocera latifrons
AACAACAACTTTTTATGCAAAAAGTAAAAAATTAAAAAATTGAAATTATCAAAGAATATATATAAATACAACAATAATTCTTTATCGCGAACACCATTAATCGTTAGCTCAGCATTTTTTGCAATTTTCCCTTTTTATCTATTATATTGGTCCGCCTCCACAATTGCTCCACTTTGCACAAATTCTGCTTTACATATGCGTGCATGGAGCTAGCTCTGTTGCTCTGCGGCACACTTTGCCACTTATTAAGCGCACGTGCAGCGCTCAGTCCGGCCAGCCATATTGAAATGCCTATAATTTGTGATTTTCTTTCTTTGATTTATGCGATTTTATGTTGAAAGTGTGGCTAAGCCCACTTAATGCTGATAATACCTACCAACCTACCGCCATCGGTGTCTGCAAACAGTAGCAACTGCGAAGAACAATGACTACTACGTGTGCATCGGAATGCGATTGAGTACGAGCAGCAACGCATGCAGTGTTTATTCATATGCCTAGAAACATTTAAATGCTGAGAAAGAAATTCATTGAAAAAGCATATCATGAAGATTTCTACGATAATTTTGATTATTATGATTTACAAAATTTGAGGTTAGGATTGCTCGGAATAACTGGTATTAAAGAAGAACAATGATGCGAATATATCGGTATTGGAAGTGTTAGTAGAATGTAATTTTAGCAATTTTTAAATTGAGTAATAGACTCATTATAATTTCCAAAGACAATTACTGAGGGCTTTAAAGAATTTATACAGAATACTTAGCTTAAACCTAAGTTATTGTTTTGTGCTTTCAAATAATAGTAGTGAAACTTAAAAGGTTAGATTCTATTGTGAATTAAAAAAAAAACAAAAACGAGTTTGAGATTTAAAAAAAAAAAAATTGAATTTGAAGAGGTGCATATTTCTACGAATTTTTAATTGAAGTAATCGGCTCAAACAGCTTCAAACTCATCCTTCTCAAAGTAGTGCTTGCAGAGTAGGTGGGGAAGATTTTACCAAAATGACTTGACAAGTCGACTGGAAATTTTCGTACGACTTTTTGTACATAAGAGTCAAGTAGTAATCAAAAAAATAATAGTTTTGATAACAATTTTAATCATCAGCAGTAAATTTGTTCACAGAAAACCACTATTTTGGGAGGCCGCCATTTTGTTAAAAATGCGCTGTGCAAAGTCAATATCGGCACATTTATAGTTGTTCAGACTGGACACAGTCCAATAGGTTCTTACGTGGTACCGTTAAATATTGTTTTGCACCTTCTTTGCAAAGGCTATATGAAGGAAGGCGAGGAGGAATTATCTTGTGATTTCTTCTCTTTTGAATGGGCTTTGCTAGTGTAAGATTGAAATATCTTGATAGACACGCCATTGCCAAACCTATCGAAGTTGTTGGGTTTTATATTAACCGCCTTAATAAACTTGTGGTAAGCTTAAAACGCTTCGTCGATTTATAATGATCTAGTGCTCCACCTCTAGTATAACATATGAATAACACAAATGACAAATATCTTTTCAAGTGACATTAATCGGTTTTTGATCACCCTTACCATATTACTTAAGCATATAATAGGCAGCAAGATGATGATGTAGTATTAAAATCATATGATTTTCAAAAGATGCGTTTGAAAATTTCAAAACTGTCGAACTATTAGCTATGAGATAAAGCATTTTCAGTGAAGCTAGTTGTTTAAGCTTATAAAAAATGGGTAAAAAGGAGTTTCTTGTATTAATGAAGATTAATTTTTTTGGGAAAAAATACTGTTAAAGCCAAGATTTGGCTTGATGAGTACTATTCAGACTTTGCACCATAATAAACCCTTGAGAAATGGTTTGCTAAGTAGGCGAAATATGCATCGAAGACGAAACATCAAAAGAGTTCACAAAATAGTTTTGAATGACCGTAAAAAGTTCGTTGATCGAGTTAGCTGAGACTCAAATATATCAAATTAACATTTTGGTATTCTAAAGCTCTGTGCAAACTATTGCTGATTTTGAGGAGTTTTTGTAGCTGACCTATGGTAATAAAACCGAGTTTTTACGTCGATAAATGACAATATACGAAACATGGCAAATCATTTCACACCGGAGTCCAATCGACATTCAACCAAGTGGACTTTGAGGCTTATTTTATCGCTAAAGACAAAATGCATTATAAAAATTGTATTAAAAATTTTAATGACCGCTATAATCGTTGCCCCGCTCTCGAAGATAACTGTATTGAATAACAAAATAAAATTCTATACAAATAATTTTAATGTTCTG
>NW_017536629.1:3861202-3862789 GCF_001853355.1 Bactrocera latifrons
ATAGGAAAAAATAAGAGTTTTGGATAAAAAAAAAATAAAAATAAATAACATTGAAATAATTTTTTTAAAATTTTTTAGCATACAAACTTAACAGTTAGGCTCAAAAGAATACAGAAACTTGACACACATTTTGAAACATTTTTATTCCAAATTAAAAACATGCAGCGATTAGTAACGATATTTTCAGTCACGATATATTTGATGCTCTTTCCATGAACTGCTACTTCAATATACTTGTTTGTTACAATTTTACGCCATTTAATGGCGACCAGAACACTTGCTTCCCTAAGCTTTCATTTATTAGTAATCGATGTTTCTACTTTCATAAACATTTTGCAGAGACACTTTTATAAAAAATGTAATTCACAGTGTTTCATTCTTCATAATCTATATAAATTTCCCATTCGATCGCTTGTTTGATGATTACGGTCATAAATTTTGCATATTAATTCCATTACAATTTCTTAATCAGCCGAGTCCATTTACATATAATACTTGCTGTGGGATTTTTCTTTTTTACCGCGAAAACGACGTCACAGCATGGCTTTGCCTGAAACCCAAGCCAATCGCATTAGTCATCATTATCGGTAAACAGCGAAGAAGCGTGGAGAGATGTCCAGCAGCCGAAAGTGCTTTCGTGCTTTGGGGCAAGAAGAGAGAACAAAAAGAGAGGCGCGGATCATAATTTGTCAGTTTATAAAAATAATCTCAGAACTATGCAAAATTTAGGGAAAGTCACAGCGAATCTTACGATTATAAATTTGGTATCAAAAGTTCATTCCTCCAGCCACCAGCCGCCGCAGACGCGCCACAGCGAATGCTTATGGCATGCACAACAGTTGGAAGCTCATTCACTTGGAAGCGGGGGGATCCTACTGGTTGGGTTAAACCCAAACACCTCAACTGATGACGCCAAGTGAAATTCTTAATGGAATTTCTGCCGCGATGCGCTGCTGTGCAATGTTTGGCGGCAGTGAAGTGTTGTTGCAGCAAGCGCAAACATGTTGTGGTACATCCAACTGACGGTTAGGGCGAGAGCTTCGTATTAGTCGATGCACATGTGTGACGTCACATTGCGTGTTTGCCAAAGTTGAAGTCGCAGAATGGCATTTTAAATGAGCGCCCATTGGTTATTCGTTCGTTATTTATTGTTGTTGTTTGCATTGTGTTGGTCAAACGCTTCCACAAGCATAGATCCACAGATATGTGTATGTGCGCGTGTGTGTGTTTTGCAACTTAATTTTATGCTTTCACAATAAATCTACTTATAAGAATGCCTACGGAAAGGTGCAGCCAAGCGATTTGTGAGAATTTTCGCCGTCATTTCTTTATTTGTCCTCAACCGTTGCCGGGGGCTGCCAGCAGTTTGCAACAAAAACACACATATTTATGAAAAGGGTTGTCGAAACGTTATTCCCGACACATGCCTCCATTTCCTATACTAAACGAAACGAAGCTACGGAGCCACCCCTATTAGTCACTGWAGACGAAATATTGGCTATTGTGAAAAAAATTAAAAACTCCAAAGCGCCAGGAATAGATGGTATACCAAATAGAGCCCTTAAAGAAGCCATAACTCTAAGGCCC
>NW_017536629.1:3863059-3888065 GCF_001853355.1 Bactrocera latifrons
ATAATAAGGATACTAAATATAAATAATCAAAATACAAATAAAATGTTTTAAGCAAATTACTGAAAATATTTTTTAGTTGATTATTTTAAATATTATAATATTTCCGTGATTTTTTTGCGTTTTGAATAAAATGAATGGCATCCGTGTGAATCTAAAAAACTAACAATAATTTTAAGCTTAAATTTCGCGGGTTTGGAGAGTCCAATTGTCGAAATTATGCTGATATACGTGCTTCTGAAGTAAAGGGTGATCCATTCAAAAGTTCCCTACTTATTTAAAGAAAAAACACAGAAATTTTACTTGTTCGAGGATTTCGACTGGTAATCAGCGACATTAACGGCTATGTTCTCACCAGCGTAATTGTTGAATAAATATGAGCCAATGATTCCACTGGTCAACAAACCACACCAAATCGTTGCCTTTTCAGGAAGAAATGACAGCTCTCCTTGTCCCAAATGCGGCAATTTTGCTTGTTTGCATACCCATTGAGCCAGAAATGGCTCTCTTCGTTGAAAAAAATTTGCCTCGCGACGTCTCTTGGGAAGGTCGAGTGGCATCAGTTTTTGTACAAGCTGTACTTTTTACACATTCAATTTAATATCTCGACTTAAGGCGTTAGGGGTAGTCAGAGGCACGGAAAAATTACAATTTTCTTTTTTGCTATTAAATCGTGTTATATTACAAAAGTAGTAATATGGCAATATTGTAGAATGTGTTGACTTGAAGTCACGAAAATTTCAAAAAAAAAAAAAAAAAAAAATAAAATAAAATAAAAATAAAAATAAAATAAAAAGTTAATTTAAAAAGATATAGTTGTTTGTGTTGACCCTTGACATAGCTTTGAAAAAAAAACGAGTTTAAAGTTTCCCACTAGCGCTTTGAAGTGCCCGAGTTCTCTTTGTTATTTGTCGAATAACTCAAAAACTAAAACTTAACGAAAATGCAAAAAAAAAAATTATTTTTTTTGAAAATTCTGAGTACCCCTAACCCCTTAAAATGCGTCTGCTATATTTTGTAAACTGCGTGCTGAACGTGGTCTGTTCGGTCGATTATTAACCAAGAATGCATGATGGGACTCAAGATGGGTACTGATGTTGCGAATAGGCCCAGTAGTCAGATTTTCTTGAACGTGAGTTTTCGTAATAAAGTTGATTGTTCAGGCTTTCCATGATGAAATGATGAATTACGATGAAATTCCAAACAATGCTGAACAAAAATAACATGACAGCTAAAAACTCATATTTCGTTGATTTTTCATGGATTCTTGCACAAAAACAATAATGTAACGATGAGCCAGGCGCCATATTCGCCAATCATATCTTTATGTCACATTGCCCTATTTCTAAACAGATCTGAAAGTCTTGAACTTGCGAAAAGCTGGCATATAGAAAGTTCTTAATATCGATCGGGAACTATTTTGAAGGCGACAACATTAATGCCAACAAATGCATAAATAATAACCGAGCAACGTTAATTCCCGTTTTTATATATAAATTGCGATTTTTAAAAATAACTTTCAATCAAAGCTCTGTGACAGAGTGATACTTCCGGTTCTTCTTATAGAAAGGAAATTGGTGTACTTGAGAGCCAGTAGGCATGTCCAAAGATCGAGTAGGTTATATCATATATGAAATATTGAGGATAAAACACTAACCTTGACGCAGTGTTTGACGATTTTTAAATGTTTTTTGACTTTCGCCTAAGACCAAAAACCAGTCGAAACTGTTAATTTCCAAAAAAAAAAAAAAATTGCGAAATACTGTCTAATGGCGGTCGGTTTCTGACCAAGATATGATCTATATCGACTGCCTGGAGAAATACGAAACAATCACAGATCTCTTATAAGCCAGTCTCCKCATTTGTCGAAGAAAAACTGGTAGAAAGAAATCATTTGCAGACCTCCAGAAAACGTGTTTTAAAGAAAATTGAATTTTTGGCAGACATTTTTCAAAAAAGTAGAAATTTCAGTGAAAATTTGACGATTTTTTTTTTAAATAGTTGTAATCGAAAAAAATCCTTGGTCCTAGTCGTTACGAATTGTATCTCAAAGACCTGTGTAAACCTTCATGAAGATCGATTGAGTATTTCTTTTGATATCTCAAAAACTAGGTTTCGAGAATAACGCGTTTAAAGAGAGAGAGAGAGAGCTAGCGGCTGTATATCCGAAAGTATTACTCGGATGAAGTTCATAATTTTGGACAATAAAAAAATTGGAGTTTTTGAAACCCATAAGCCCATAAAACCTCTTAGGTCAAGCGTTAGTATTAATCTATTTTATTTACAAACCGCCTTTCCACAAACTACTTCCAGTTAGCCCAGTTTCTTGCTTTGCGTTAACTGGAAATACCACCCGCTATAGGATCCAACATAAATGTGGTATAGTATTTGTATGTATCTACTAATTGTCTTCTAATTGTCGCTAACCCGTGTGGAATTGTGAGCATTCCTTAAGGGCTGCGTGAGATTCCATTTCTACGTGCATTTTTCACTTTTAAACGATCAAGCGAAGTCAATAGGACACCTAGCGCCACATAAGCACACTAGCCGATGTGGGCAAACTGGCAAAGAATACATGAACAATGTTTAAGAATGCATTTAAGTGCTTAGTTGCGTTATATATCATTGCAATTGCTGAGGATTTTATAGTCAAGTGACATTATAGCGCACGCTACACACATAAATACATGCTGTGATGTGTGGGTGTGTGGCTAGTGCGCGGTCAGGCACAACACTTGTTGCCACTGAGCATGCGCAAGTTGCACGTTTCGGTTGTATTGTCTGCGCCAGCGCGCGATGCATTCGCCACATGCATGCCGCTTGGCACTATATTCTGGCATTCTTCTACTTATTTAACACTCTTGCTGTTTTTCTTGTTGCTTATTGCATTAAATGATTTCGCCCGGCAGACAGACAGCTAGCAAACCAGCAGTGTCAACAACAGTGGCCCAACAGCCGCAACGCCACGCCACGCCATCGCAATCGCCATCAACAGCAGCAGCACCATCAGTGATTTCGTTGCGAGCAATGAACGGGCGCGGTGCGGCGCTGTGTGGCGGTGTGGCATGATCGGCGCGCATACACACTTGGCAGTAGCGCCGTCATTACGTTGTCTGCATGAATACCTTCTCCTTTGTGCTGATTCTATTTGCTGGCTGTTGTCGATGTGCGCACCCGCTGTGCGCAGCCACTGTGTGCTTGTGCTCCACACCGCCACGGCAGTTATTTTTGTTGCGCGCTAGACCTTTATTGCGCTATTGCTATCAATTTGTGGCTGCCAAGCTGCAGTCATCAGGGCTTAAATTACGGCCGCAATGTGTGCAACACTTATTTATTTACTTATAAGTATTTATATTTATATTTATTTACAAGCACGCACACACTGCCACACATACACACATAGCAGTGCCGTGCTGTGTGTGCCTTGCATGCGCCATTAATGTCTATTTTTAAATTGCAGATTCATAACAAGTTCAGTTTAATTCACTCCGCTCGCCAACGCCAGCGTCGGTGCTATCAATAAAAGCGGCAACAACATTTGGTCATGGCCAGACCGCAAAACCCGCCCTCCTGCCCGTGTCCTGTTTGACGTTTCGACATCATCAACCGCATTCGCAACGCCAATGCTGCCACAGCCTATCGTCTCTTGTGGCAGTGTCATCATTGTCTACGTCTTCGTCTTCGTCATCGGCGGAGTATGCATCCAAATCCTCAACGCCATGACCGTCGGCATAGTTGTGGCATTCCATATTGACAGGCTGACCAACCTGCGCCAGCGTCGACGTCGTCGTCATCCGCAATATTTGCTACAACTACACTGCAAGTGCAAGTGCCTTACTAAGGGCCTGCATGTCGGTGCTCATCTGCAACTTGCCACAAATTTGTAAACACTTCCTTACCTTTCGCAGCCCACCACCTGAGCTTACTAGAGCTCACAGCTTGCATTGTTGTTGTCATAGTAGCAGCAGAATTGCACGCATCACATATGGTTTTATGAAAGTTCATATCAATAAGTCTTTGCGCATGACACTGTCCGCCGTCGTCGCCGCTGCCGTCGCCATCCCCCATGCGTGGACTACCCTCTTGGGACCGCACTTTATCACTGCCGGCCCCACGAATCTCGCATGCGCTGTCAATTTAAGTCAAGTGTGTAAGATTTTTTCATTGCATTCCGTTCCTCCTTCGGCAATCACAGCCACTCACCAAGCAATCGGTTGCCTTGTTCTGCTCTCTTTGTCTTCGGCTGTGTCTTTGGTGCATTGGCGGGCTTGCGCGCTTATTGAAAACGCACTCTAATGAGTAGAAATATTTATCATCATTTGTGCGATGAGTTTACATTGCCTCAGCGTGTACTTGTGCGTTGTCCCTCTGTTTTAGTTGTTGTAGTTGCCGCTGTAAGGCGTCGTTTATACGCAGTCCGGCTGTGTGGTGGTTGTGCGTTTGCAGTAGGACTTGCAAGTTTATGTTACATTTGTAGACAACAACATCTATTTTTAGGCGGTTAAAATTCTAAAAATACCCGCAAGGCGTTTTGCGGTTGCGTGTTTTCCACCACAGTTTGCACCATGCGTGTTCGTCTGTTTTTTTCGCTCTCCCATATAGTCTATGCGCTTAAGCGTAGATTCGTGTGTCCACAAGTGGCCGGCATATTTGGTCATCCGCCGTCTCATGTATGCGTACTCGGCCGGTACTCGCCGTGATTGCCAGACTTTAGCAGCAGGAATTTCGTTCCTTGTCAGTTTGAATGTTGCAAAATGAGATTGAAATATTAATACGTACTAAGAATGAAGAAAATACGTGAAGACGCACAGTTCAAGGACCAATTAATGAGGGTGGTAGACGCACAAATAGTTTGGTATGCGATAAAGACATGTTTCTTATTGTTTTAATATAATAAATATTAAGCGAACTGCTCTGCAAAATATTGAGTTTATTGGTAAACAGCTGTTCTTAAATTATTTATGTTATAAATTGTGTGTTGAAAATATTATAGTAGTTTGTGATTAGAAACAGCGTAATATTCTAGAAAGTTTATTGAAGGTAAACAAATATTCTCATTACTAATTAGATTTATTTTTTATGGATTTCGTCTGTCAGGAGGTTGAAGGAATTTTAAGAGAATTTGTATTTCCAGAAGTTACTACAAAGTTGGATTGTCTAAAGAGTGGCGGTTGGCTACTATTTTAGTTCTATTTAATAAGTACAATTGTCCTTAAAACAGTTGAATTGGCTTGTAATATTTTGAAAAACAATCCTTAGATCGCTTGAATTTGAAAAAAATATTTTGGCAATTTTTCGAAAGTAGGAAAGTTTACATAAGGTAAGATGGTTGATCCCACAAGATAGTGAGGTGATTACACTTAATACAGTTCTTTATGAAGCCAGATAGAAACTCATGTTTTTGGATATCAACTTTCGACATGGCCCCTTGAACCTATCCCGAATCTACAAGGCTGTTTTATTTAAATTTCCGCTACTACACCTGGTTACCCATGGTGTGAGATCCAATATATTTCAGCCTTGATTTGGCAAAAAATTCTAGAAGGAACTGTTGAGTCTCCTCCTTACTTAACTGGCATCTAACAGTGCTCACTTAGAACTTCTACAACTTTAAGACGTGAACTTTGCTGAAGGCGAAGACTAGTCCTCTTATGATTTATTTTTGATCAAAAGGACTTGCTTGTAGTTGACCCGTGCTTGCCGAGATCGTCGGTGGTCCAAACACCCAGTGGTAAATCGCAAGAAGTTAGGAGAGGACCTAAGGATTCTGCAGCTTGTGAGACATAAGTACTTGAATTTACATGCTTATCAACTTTGCAGTTCCCTGGAATTTCATACATGAATATCGATACTAGTAAATAGGAGCCTAAATACTCTTTACTACACTTCAGCAATAGTACTGCGAGTTCAAGACTAATATTACCTGGCACAGAGCAGTAGATCTACTGGTACTTTAAGGGCAGTCACTTCCCTTGAAAGTATATGGCTGCCAGCGATAGGCTCGGTCACTTGGTATTTCAAATATTTTGGAATAAAATCAAAGTGCTTGAGATTTCGAAAGCATATAGAATTGCTCCTCTAAGTCTGAGAACAACTTTTGCGACAGTATACCCTCTCCGCTTACTGCTAAACTCATCAGCTTTGCAGTTTCTTGACATTCCATTCATAAAGTTCGACAACAGAGATAAGGAACCTGGACACCCTTCACTAGTCTCGAGTAAAAGTACTTACCGCAAAATCGCTCATGGTATTTTAGCATGAAATAAAAGTGTTGGAGGATTTCAGAGTGCTCAGAATCGCAGTCGTATAAAGATTCAGCTTCTCTGGGTTTCCGAGCAACTTTCACGACAATGCATCTTTTTATTGGCAAAAGTAGTCTTCTCCAGCACTTTCTGGCATACAAAAATCCAACAGAGTATTAGATGCTTGACGTAGAGCTAAAAAACTCGTTTTGCTTAGAGACCCAATCTACAATATTACGAACAATATCTAGCTATTTTCTCGATATGTGTAATTTTTTATACTCTCGCAACAAAGTTGCTAAAGAGAGTATTATAGTTTTGTTAACATAACGGTTGTTTGTAAGTTCTAAAACTAAAAGAGTCAGATATAGGGTTATATATACCAAAGTGATCAGGGTGACAAGTAGAGTTGAAATGCCAATGTCTGTCTGTCCGTCCGTCCGTCTGTCCGTCCGTCCGTGTAAGCTGTAACTTGAGTAAAAATTGATTATTGATATATCATGATGAAACTTGGTGCACGTATTTCTTGGTTCCATAAGAAGGTTAAGTTCGAAGATGGGCAAAATCGGCCCACTGCCACGCCCACAAAATGGCGGAAACCGAAAACTTATAAAGTGTCATAACTAAGCCATACATAAAGATATTAAAATGAAATTTGGCACAAAGGATCGCATTAGGGAGGGGCATATTTGGACGTATTTTATTTGTAAAAGTGGGCGTGGCCCCGCCCCCTAATAACTTTTTTGTACATATTTCGAAAACTACTATAGCTATGTCAAACAAACTGTATAGAGTCGTTTCTATTAGGCATTTCCATATACAGTTCAAAAATGGAAGAAGTCGGACAATAACCACGCCCACCTCCCATACAAAGGTTATGTTGAAAATCACTAAAAGTGCGTTAACCAACTAACAAAAAACGTCAGAAACACTAAATTTTACGGAAGAAATGTCAGAAGGAAGCTGCATCCAAGCTTTTTATAAAAATTGAAAATCGGCGTGGCGTCGCCCACTTATGGACCAAAAGCCATATCTCAGGAAGTACTCAACCGATTTCAATGAAATTCGGTGTGAAATATTTTCTTAACACCCTGATGACATGTACCAAATAAGGTTGAAATCGGTTCACAACCACGCCTGAAATCTCGATTATCCCTTTATCATGCGAGAGTATAAAATGTTCGGTGACACCCGAACTTAGTCTTCCTTACTTGTTTTTACATATCTGTGCTCTTTTTCGAAAGTTTCATGGATACTGTCTGTGCAGTCACATCCTAATTTTTCTGTTAGTGGGGCTGAAAGCTTGGGAAACTTTGTAAAAACCAATAAGCAAATTAGGAAAAAATATTAAAAAAATTTACTGAATCAACTTATGTAATGTGTTCTATCTAAACTAAGAAAAATGGTTGTAGGAATGCACGCAGAAGAAGACGAGGTAGAGGCTATGTGAGATCAATACACCTTGGAGATCAGATCTTCAACATTCTTGGTGAATTAGCAATGATAAGTTCAAGCGGTTCCGTAAGAGCATTATGTACAGATACAGCAGTCTTTCGCTATCGTAGTTGCTTAAGTAAGATATCGGCAATTTTGGAACCTAACCTAAACTGCCATAAAGTACTTTTCTTAATATACAGTTTTTATAAGGACTTTTCAGCGCACCACCTTCTGCATACGCATCCAAAGCGTCCTTACTTTTCTATGGGCTGCGAAGAAGTCGCATGAAGCTGCTTTGATTAATTATAAATTATTTTGCAATTTAGCTTAAAATAACCTGACAACTTATTTAGAAGCAATTTAGTATATACGTACATATATTATAGAAGATTGCGTCTCTCTGATTTATTGCCGCAACTTCAATCAATTGAAAGTGAAACAGAGCAAATATTTTGCGGCTCAATTTAACAGGGTGCGCCAGCTTAATTGCTGCAAAGTTCTTACTTGAAACTTCAGCATAAGTAGGCAATGAGCCATAGACTAAGAGTGGAATCGAGGCGTTACCGGACTGATGTGGTAAACGAAAAACAAAATAAGCAAAAGCACTTTGCGCAAATTAATGTAGCAAAACCCACGCACATGGAACATTATATGCACTACATACATACATCTGCACTAGGGAGCACTCAAGATACGGGGAGGACAGGCCAATGGACGCTGAAAGCGCATTGTGCAAATCGGTCAAGCACCTCGACAAGTCTAAACGGCTACATTGCAACAGAAGAGTACTTGTAATAACAATAACAACAAAAGAGGCAAATACAGCGACCCAACATGGACAAGGTTGGGTGGCAATGAAAAGGGGCAGAAAAATTAAATTGCGCATGCGCTGGTGGATACAACGCGGCGCTAGCCATAGCCATTGCAGCACAGTGTATTTATGTAAGTGTGTGTACTTGAGTGTAAGGAGCTGCAGAACGTGGCGCTTTGTAGAGCTAATATTGTTGTTTGTTGATCTTGATGTTGATGAGCGGATGATGAGCGATGGCGAGACATTGATTATGATGAAGGCGCATGAGCGAACGTTTGCACATACATACATGTGAGGTATGTCTGCATGTACGTATGTAAGCGCTTCTTGGTATCGTAAGCTGGAATTTTTACACTCATATCCACACACACATAATATATACTAGTGTGTGTGTGTGATTTGTTTGCATATGATACCGAAAAACCTGCCGTTTCATTATGCTAATCCATCAGACAAGTGCTACAGGTAAATCTGAGTAACTACACGCTGTTGTAAATCAAACTTTCTGACAATTGTGGTGGGTTGTGCGGGCAGGGGATTGCGCTGATGTTGGCAACTATTGTATAATGGTGAAAGAACCGGTGGCGCAACATATTTAAAACAAGTGACTTAACAATGGCTTACACTTTTAAGCGGAAGTGATCTAACCGCATAGAGGCATTAAGCTAAGTATTATGCAAGAACTAAAACAACAAAACAGCAGGCAAGCGTATAACAAGATATATGGCTATAATTTGCATAGATAAAAAGCGGGAGGACCGTGGTGGAAGTGAATATGTCTGCATAATAATATAGAAGAGGAGAAAATAGCCTTTTCATTTTGGCCATCAGAAAAACACTATTAGTCATGGCGCTGGAACTGATGCTTTGAATTTAAAAGGCGGTTTATATTTCGATATTTGGAAACTGCTTCGGAGAGAGCTGATAGTCCAGCGTGTAGTAAAATGTTATTATTAGGGATTGATTTTAGAAAATCTATAAAATCATTATTTTATTCATTTGAACTATTGGTTTCATTTCTATAATCACTATTAGCCATATATGTATGTGTATAAGTTTAGTGATCTATACGCCGATATAGCGTTTCAAATAGTTTCTTCCTTATTGGCGTAGGCACCGCTTGCGCGTTATAGCCGACGTTTCATTGGATATGATGTTTACGTGGAGGGTACTCCAACCCAGCTTCAGCTCGTCTCCAAACGGCTATTTTTTGGCTACCCAGAGGATATTTAATCTGAGACCGAAAGTCGTGATCTGCCTAAGCCATATGCAAAAAAATTAACACATGGCTCCATCCTTGTTTCCTCAAATAGTTTAGAATATCAGAATAACTTAACAGTTGACATTAGCTCAAAGAAGCCGGAGGGGTCATGTTTATATCAACATTTAGACTCCTAAGTGGGCTTCTTACATTTGAGAAAATATCAGTTTTTATGGAGAAACGAGGATTTTTAGACTGTTGCTGATAACAATCGGACAGTAGTCCTCACATGTTATAATCTGTTCTCCAAATGGTAAAGACTGTGAATAATCTAAGGATCGATTGATGAAATTATAACACTGTTATCTCTCTTTATATTGTTCAATGCAGGATATCGGAAAAGTTCTCCTCCCAATCATAAGGAAGAGGAATGCTAGAGTGTCTATGGTATACTTCGTATATGAATCCAAGATATTTTTTTTATTATTAAAAATAATGTGAATTTCGTAGTATACACGGAAATATGTATATATGATATATGTTCAAAAACTAACGGACATTTTGATATTTGAAAGAAAAAAAATTTTTATTAGTCTACATTAATGTTGTCTCCCTTAAAATGGTCCCCATTCGATATTATGGACATATGCCAGCGCTTTTTCCAATAGTCGAAAAACTTTTGAAACTCGGTGAATATCGAGGCATCATTACAGTACCTGTCTCTGAGCTCATAAAAACACGTCTAGCGTTATCGGATGCTAAAGAAAAAGTAAGCAAAGAATAGACTTTAAAATTTTATCGTACTTCAGTAACATACAGTTTTTTTTTCTGAGCACACCTCGTATATATTCCCATATTGCCTAGATGTTCTTTGAACTTTGTTCGGTTTCGGTTATCAAGAGATTTAAGCAAAATATGCCTTCTGCAACCGAGCCTTAGTTCCGAGGCTGTCTTTGTTGTCTCTAAGCTGGCAGGGGATTTACTTCTTCGCTCGGTCGTTAGAGCCGCTTTCGAATTGAGTAGGGAGTACCGGAGTAAGGCGAAGTTCACGTTTTGGAGAAATGGCCTATTTAAAAAAACTGACATAATACTAAAAGTCGAAAATCATGAAGTAAACAAATAAACTTGGATAACGGATAGTATTTTTGAACACAGTTGCCAACTTTCAGATTTTGTCTCAAAAAATAAACGTTCAATGCTTATAAATTTTGTAACACTGTTGCCAACTATAAGAAATATGAAAAACTGAACACAATTTTGCCAAAAAAAAAAAAAAAGGTACTTACGAAGGCCTTTGGGATGGTATTCCTGAAGTCTTTATTTTATATAGTACTGTGGGCAAAATATAGTAAGACTTTTCGGTTTTATTTTGGTGCAAAAATAAAATAAAATATTTTAAAACTTACGAACAATTAATCCTCAGCAAATTCTGCTTCTTCTCTCTCATGCCGCGATTCGATTACACTTTGCATATTCCTCTAAACACTTAAAGTGCAGAGTTATGCATAAGCTTGTGCTTAAATAGTAACCATGTATATGTATGCATGTATGTGTATAACCGTAATAAGTAGCTAGCTGCAAATTGTAACAATATGCTAATTTCTTTATATAACTTCAAGCCACGTTTCAGGCTTATTTACTTACAATATTGTTGTTGTTCTACATAATTGTTGCTCATCGTTCGATCGTTGGCACTTAATACGGACGGTTCTTGCAGAACCATTGCAGACTCAAGAGTCGACTGTTTGATTGTTGTGTTGTGTTTGCTTTCATTTTGGCGTTCGCTGTTGTTGTAGCGGCATTTCTCGGTAACTTCTGACGCATTAAGCACTAACCGCTTGAATTACCGCAGATGCATATCGCAACGAGTAACTTAAATTTCACCAAAATGTTGCCACAACAGCAACAAACATTTGAGGCAATAGCAGCCAGCAAAAGCGCTAGCAAATCCATGGACAAATTTATATGCATTAATGATCATTAGTTGGAGCCGGAGCAGACAGCATTTCGCTTGAGTACAAAGTGAGTGCGATCTCACCCTCTCCGCCGCTAAGCTGCAAGCGCATTCAACAGATTTATCGTCATAATTCCTCCTTCACGGTTCCACGTACTTAAGTAAATCATCTTGCGCATCATTTACTTTTCGGTTATTGGCTTCGATGGCCCGCCGACCAGTGCCAGTCGCAGTTCGGCCGTTGCAGGGCGCGAGAATTTCGCATTTGTGCGTTAATGGATCGGGCGACAGCAGTCGCGGCGACGGTGACGCGCATGGCGTTGGTGATGGTGATGGCGACGATGAAGGCGACCGCTACAGTGGCGGCATGGTCTTTCTGCGCATGCGCAACTGAATTGCAATATAACGCTACATCCAACACATACTTGTGCCTCAGAATTTAAGTCACATTGCAATTTCGCTTTCGAGCGATGTATAGAGATTACATCGCTTGCTGCTCGCTTTTAGCCAACTCTTGCATTTTCGTTCACCAAAAACCAAAAACTAAAAGTTGCCCGAAAAAAGGGGGTTTTGCCGTTGCCTGAGTAAGCATAGCTTTGGTTCTCATATTTGTACAGAAATAAAAAATACTTCTATGCACATACATATGTATGTGCGCATGTGTGGTGTCACAGGCATGCACATATTTTTCACAGTGCTGCAAATGGCCATAAAAGCTACAAATGATAAATTGTTATTGGCCATACTGATAATGGCCATTGTGTACTTAATATGCGTTATTTACTTATTCGCAAAAATGTGGACCACAAGTGCATTGCCCTCTGCAAATATTTACGCGAACATATGCGAGTGTGTGCACACGAGTGTAAACTTTGCTTAAGGCTTAAGCTCTTACCTGGTTAAGTAAGAATTATTAGACTTCATATATTACTTGTGGGCATATATAATATACGAGTGCATCTGCAAGAGCAGACTGACAAGTTCAGGATTATTCCGTGACTAGTCGCAAAGAAACATGTGACTAATGGAACTTCTGATCTCGTTATATGGCAAGACACTGTTCTCCTTTATTTGGAAAACCTGTTGAAAAGGGATAAACCAACTGATCTATCTCGTGCCCCAAGGATATGGATGTGCTAGATATTTGATCTTCTTTTTTATTGACGTAGACACCGCTTACGTGGTCGTTATAGCTGAGTTAACAACAGCGCGCCAGTAGTTCTTCCTTTTCGCTGTTTGCATCAATTGGGATTCCAAGTGTAGCCAGGTTCTTCTCTACTTCTCCCTCTGCTTCCCACGGCGGGTACTGAGACTACTCTCAGAACTGGAGTGTATTATACATTTGTCCGACAAGGCATAGCCAACGTAGCCACTGCCTCTTAATTCGCTGAATTATACCAATGTTGTCGTATCTCCTATATTCCATCGTTGATTTATTCACCGTTGCCAATGCTCAGAAGCTTTCTCTCGAAAACTAGTAACGCCGACTCATGAAAGTTTGTCATCATCCACGCCTTTGCACCATATAGAAGGACGGAAATGATTAGTGACTTGTAAAATTTGGTCTTTGTTCGTAGAAAGGGGACTTTGCCTATCAAGCAATTGATTCTGTTCGAAGTAGTGTGCGGCAACTGTTGTTTCGCTTTTTTCAATGTGGGGAAAGCAGAACTGACAATTGCGGAATCAAGTCTTCAACCTCCAGGTGCGATGCTTTCACTGCCATTCAGCAGACAAGAGAAGTGTGCTCTCCATAATATCAGTATGCTCTTCATCAGTCACTAGATCATCTCTGGGGGTTCTACAAAAGTATACTACAGTTTTGAAACCTTTTATTACCTGCGGTAGTGAATCCATACAGAAAGTTATAAAAGATAGCCGCACAAAAATGTTAGCGATTTTGTTGGGTCCGAGATGAATATTTTAAGTTAGTGTAAATAACACAATAGCGCTCGTTTGCCAAAGCGTTCTGAGTATGTTAAACTTTTAGATAAAGTTGTTAATTGTCATCTTCCAAATCCTGAAATCCCGAATTCTTGATAGAAGGCTTCAAAACAATGTGAAAACTGAGAAATATTTCAAAGGCCAATTGAACTCTCCTCTTATACTAGAGCGATAATGAGAACCTTTATGGTGTTAAGGAATGAAAATTTATATCGGGTGTACGTTTAACGATTTTAACCTCTTACCTTCGAATTCCGCTACAGCTTATAATCTCCTCAGTACTCCCAAAAAATCTCCTCCAGCGATCCGACGTTTTGAAATTATGATAATATTTGCCGTTTTTTTTATTTACTTTGTATTGAGTAAACCAGGGTTCTCATTATTGAGGAAAGGTTAGTGAAATGCATGAACACCTTCATATAAAATATCAAAGTCAGTATCAGTGGTGTCCTTAAAGAAAAATCCTACATTTACCTACAATTATATAATATATACATACATAGTATATACTATAAGTATATCTTTAAATGCAAGTGAGAGCTTAAGGCACAAATGGAAGTGTAAGCACTATCTACTTCATGGCAAATCCGCTTTGGAAATAAATACTAGCAAATACTTAATACACACTCAGCCATGCTAAGTCTTGCTTATACTCAGAATCATACACGTGCTCGCGCCACTTATTCAAATGCCTCGCCAGTAATGGGGAATGTGTCTTCAGATCTAAACGAATTACCGACATTTACAGCATGCCAACACACCAACACACAGCACTACTTTTCAAGCAGGCAAAGGCAGGAGTTTCAATAGTAAGAATTTAGTGTTGTCATCACAACAACAACAACACTGTACAGGATATTTCAGCGACGATAGTGTTAAATGTATCATCATTAAAGTGCAATTTTGTCGAAATTTTCGAAAACTTGGCGATAAAGCAGGTTGATATTGAAGGGGTATTAGTAGAATGGAAGTGTAGTATAAAGGAAGACCGAAGGAGCTAAAGCATCCAGGAGATGGCATATTACGAGTATGCAACAACACCAACAACAACACCGTATAATGTAGAAAACTGTTGAAAATGATATATGCTTAGAGAGCTAAAAGCGAACGCAAGGATAAATGGCAAATAAAAATCAGTAATGCTGTGTGTTTGTTATACTCGTACGTTGAGTAGTTTAGTCTCAGTAGTTAGACTTGTCAAAAGCGGTAGTACCAATATTACCACTGGTATGTATAATAAACGTACGTAGTAGCAAGCATTTCAAGCCGCTCAGAAATACAACGTGTAAATGTGAGCTAATGCGAACGGTCTTTGAAACTCTACATTTTACCACCATTATAGGCTTCTGGTGTGACGTATTTTTGGTGACTAATTTACTACATATTTGGAGTGTTACGCACAGCTTCACATACATAAACAGTTACATGTACAAGTTTATATAAATTGAAAGTGTACTCAAATAAGTTTTCCTATACAAATACACACAAATTGCGACTTCAGAAGCACATTTAACTTAATTGGATTTCTATATTTGCGCTGGTGTAATTAAAGGCGCACATCAACGTTTTATAAATACGAGTATTACATGACTGACTTGTTACTTGCAGGCGGAATTACAAAGGTTCGTGGCAAGGGGAAATAATTTCAAGTTGAAGCGTAATAGTCACGAGAGACAAATGCACATATAAGTTTTGAATATAATTCGAATTATAAAAAAAAATTTTTGTTTATTAAGAATATATTATATTCTAATACCAGTCGCGAATTAGGGGGTGAATCTAAAATTTCCCGAATTTTTGTTTGATTCTTACAAATTTTCATGGTATATCTGTTTGATTTCTTCGACTTGTTGGTTTTTTTTTGTTTTTTTTGTTGTTTTGCGGAACTATTCTACCTTGTCTTATTATAGAAGTAAATAGTTAGTTTTACTACTTTTATAAATAAAAATTATTTTATTTACATCTCCAGCGGAGCCACAATATGTTCAATGGGTATTCCTTATATAGCAACCTAAAACAAGGGAATTTTGGGGGATTAGAATAATAGTTGTTGAATTGTTTTAAATTTTAACAGTATATTTATACATACTTCCAAAATCTACAATAAAACTTTTGAAATAAAAAAAATTAAGAATTTTTCAAGCAATTTTCGATGTCGTTAAAAAAGGTCCTCCAGCGTCGCAGTAATTTTGGCTTTCTCCGTGGGCCAAAGCTGCGAAAGCAAGCGGGTATAACCGAACATTTTATACTTTCGCAAGCTAAAGTGATATATAGGATTTTTGTATATGTAAGTATATTCTAATGAAATTCACAAGGATTTTTTTATCGACATTTTGATCGATTGACGTCAACAAAAAGTTCGTATAGTAGTAGTATATATATATATGTATCTATACACGCTGTCAAGAAAGTGAAGTTTTGTTCCGATTTCACCCATTTTTGGTACAAAGGCATGGTGACATCACAAGCATATTCTCTCCGAATTTAACTATTAGAACTCACAGATTGACCGATGTGTTTGTTAAAAAATCAGCCAAACACACTTAAATCTAGATATTTGGAGGTCTTTGAAAAGTTATACACTGAGGACACTACTTCTGCGATAGTATTCATTGGTGTTTGATTTGTACACTGCAAAGTGAAAGTATCAAATGGAACTTGAAAGTTTGTTATATGGGAAGTATAGTAGGTGTACTTTTTAATCGACTTCGCCCATTTTTGCAGTGTGTAATAGGAATGTTTGCATTTGCATAATCTCAATTTCAATAAATTTGGTTTAAGTACGTAAAGTAGTTCCTATGTTAGAGGATTTCACATAATGATGGACGATGCTACGATTGATTTTTGGATTTTCCCCCCCCTTTCCGTAGACCAGGTCACATATATAAAAATTACGTGTCACGTTGTTTGTCCGCGATGGACTCCTAAACTACTGGATCAATTTTAGTCAAATTTAGCGCACTGTATCCAGATCGAGCCAACTTAGAAGATAGGATGGTGAAAAACATTCATAAATAAAAAATACAGTGAAAGCTCTATTAAGCGGACAACCCTATTAACTGGACAGAAAGACTGGTAACCAGACATTGAGAAAGCAGCTTTAAATTCGTAATTTTTTCCAATATAATTTATTTGTATGAACATATTCAAAATTAAATCTCAACTAGAATCTTTTTAACTCCTATACCGATAAAAACGGTTCCGCCTTTATTCGTAAATAAAATTTTCACTGTATTGAATAGTTTATGACGTGAATAATAGTATAAAATGTATACCACAGCAACGCGTGGCCGGATCCACTAGTATATATATAGTATATATATAACCCCATGTCTACTTCAAGTAATTTTAAGTTATACGAACATCCGTTAAGTTAACATAACTATTATTTTCCATTGCGCATTGGACCTAAGGTGAGAAAAACAAATTGAAAAGTTTGGCAAAAAGACGAAATCGAATTTTACCCAAATTTTTTTCGATTCGATTTTTGATAAGATCGTTGTAGAAAAAATAACGATAATCATTATATTGGGTAAAGARGAGCTAAAGGAAGTACTCAACCGATTTTGATCAAAGTTTGATCGCTAAAAAATAATATTAGCCGTTATTTTCGATATAGACTAAGATATAGTCACCGTGGTTTTTAAATTTGGGGTTCTTCGGGTTTGAAATCATATTATAAGATTAAACTTTTTTTTTTTTATTTGTTATTTGCCCCACAAGCTACGAACTTTCGTTGGTCTCGCCCATAACTCATTAATATTTGTAGCAATGCCTGCAGCTGAACTTACATACGTCAGTGCCACTATCGTTGAAGTTAGACGATTTGCTCTCTTATCAAAAACGCTAGTTGTTCAATGCAATCAATAGCCTCGCTGGCAGACGGAGGATTACCACATTTCTACAAGCAATTATTTGCTATCGGCCTTCTGCTGCGAGAACTCAGACCGGTATTTAATGTGGATTAGTTAAATGCTTTTTAATTGAAAATTTGCGCTATTTTGTCTTTCCATCTATATTTGCAGGATAAAATGTACAGCAAGAGGTGGACGCGCATTTTGTAAGCAAATACAGAAAATAAGGAAATACCAAAAATTAAAAAATAAAGAAATACGAGAAAAAGAAAAAGGAGCCAAAAATGGACACGACAGAAAGGACACCCAGGATACTTGCTACCTTGTAGTTTGTGAAAAACGTTTGTTTAGATGTTTCCTGCTACGAAGCTTATGGAAAGTGAAAGCAACGCAATCCAAGCTGCTTTTGATCAAAAGTAAAAAGCGCGTCAGAGAATGCCAAATGTCTCATGGGCGGCGACAATGTAGTCGTGACTATGTTTAGAATCTACTTATATATCACATTTATAGATATATATATAGTGCGTACATATGTATTTTTATGTTATATACAAGGCATGCCCTGTGCCAACATGCAGTGCACTGTCTTGTTCTTTCTCCGCGGATTACATGCTCATCGCTCATATACTCGTACATCAACGAACGCTGGCAGCAAAAGTGAATGTTGACAGCTCCACAAAATGGTCGTCTGGTGTAGTTGCGATTGACAGCTTCGGGCAGAGACGGTGTCAGAGTTGGCCCTTGAGGGAATGTTGCAAGTTGTCTGAAATGCTCTGCGCTTCCTTTTACATTTTTTGGAGTTTTCGGTGTTATTTTGCTGTTGGTGCTCCCGCATGTTGTAGTTGCCAACAAATAGTTGAGCGATTGACAGTTACTTCCTGAGCTGGGCGCGAAGACAGCTTCTATAAAATTCTGATTATTTACTGAGCACGATTACAGTTGTTATTTTCTGCTCTTCGCAAATTGAATATTACTTTTTTGTTTTGGTTAGCTTCCACTTGCATTGCAACAAGTCTGTGTGCTTGGCAGCTGTGACATTTGCTAGTCAGTCTGCTCTAATATTTTACATAGCAACTTGAATTACCCACATGCTTGGTTCGTTGCAAGGAAGTTGTCGTTATCTTCTTTTCACAAATCCATGTTAAAAGCATTTAACGCTCTTGCATTAAGCTTTTAAGTGCTTCAATTTCGTTAGTCTCTCTCTCCGGCAGTTGCTTTTATAACCTCTAAGCGACACCTACATTCGCTCAACTAGTTAATATGCTGTGACACTTTGGTGCGTACGTTTGCCGCCCTCCATCTCCATGTCAACTGATGATGATTGCCGACACGACCCTAGAGGTAGCTGTCTTTCTTTTTAAAATGGATCAACATTATTCATGTTATTATTGTTGTTAGTTGTATACTTTAGGGATGTGATTAAAGTTATTTGTTGATTCAGTGGATGTCTGCTAAGCTATGGTTGTCATAGTTGGTCATAGCGGACTCATGGAATTATAAGGTTGATGAGCTTGCAAGAATGAGGACCTTTGTCTCACAGCAGATGGAAATTCTCGTAATCTCTTGCGACCTACCACTTGAAACATTGGACCACCATCTGAATTCTGTACAGCGATTAATTGAAAGAGGGTTCATAGAGATACAGATAAATAAAGTAAGGTCGAAGATTTTTGTATGATTCTCGTTACAGAAGTTACCTCGAATATGGCAAGACAGATTCAGATTAAGGTGAAATATTCGCCATTAAATAGCTGAGCCATCCAAGAAAAGTATATTTCAGTGATATGGCTCTACAACACCATAGTCAAGCCCGTTCTGTTCTGTGGAGTCTTTATGTTTTGGAGGGCTCCAGAAAAGACCAGACTTGTATAGAAGCTCCACAGTGTTCAACGTCGAAAGGTGTATGGCTGCGAAAGTTGCTATCAGACTCAAGGAATCTGGGTTCCTAAATGAACACGTGTCTGAAAACTTGGAAATCATCACACACTTTGATATCATATCGGATCACTTGGATCCGGCGTTGGGTGGAAAGTGGCTGTTGGAGGAGAACAGCAGTAATATTTTTACGGATGGGTCAAAGATGGGTCTTACTGTCAATAGCTCTCTTTAAACTCCAGCTTCAGACTTCCTAATTACTGCAGTGTCTTCTAAACCGAGGTTGCATTTGTTAAGGTAGCAGAGACTTTCGGAGTTCAGCCTCCTTCAGAATTTCTGACCATAAGATAACAGAGTGGCGGTACTAGATTTGAACTTATTAACAGTGCGTTCAAGGTTGGTCAAGAAGTGCCTAAGCTCGCTCACAAAGCATCGAGTGCCGGTATCGGTAGAATGGTAGCGAGTCGGTGCTCCCATATCTTCTTGTATTCTAAAACTACATTACTGGGCTTCACTTGCCTAGCATTGGTATATGCGCTGTTACAAAAGTCTTTTGTCCCAAAGTCGATCGGAAAAGATCTAGTGATCTCTATGCCCTCAGTAATGCTAGCCTCTCTCTAGTTGTGGGGTTTTAAACAGGCTATTGCGATATTGACGTCCATAGTGTAAGGTTGGAGATTTTACCAGACGCCAGCTGCAGAAGCTGTATGGAAGAAGAAGAGGTGGAAACAAGTCAATACTTTTTGCAGTCAATAGAAAACTGGTGAGATGATGTTACATTAGGTTAATTTGTCGATCCTTTTACGAGCCATAACAGGTAACTTACTTGTACGGCTTAGAACACCAGTCTGTTGTGGAATCTAAAACATTGAATATATATATCTATATCAAGAGAGATAAGATATATATATATCAATGAACTTCTATTGAATATTCTCCAGTAATACCTCTTACGATTGCGGCAAGATGAAGCTCGCTAAGGACAAGAGTTCAGTAGACCTCTCAACCATAAGGTTAACTATGATTCGGATTTGAAATTGTAATGATATAATAATTTGATGTTAGCGGTGATAGAGTTTATGTACGCTCAAGTTATATACACTCGTAAATTCATCGATAGTTTTCCCACCAAACAAACGCACCTTGTAATCATTATAGTTGAACACTGATTTTATAGCTTTAAAATTAAAAACTTCAATAAAGAAAGTAACATTGAGATAAATTAATTCCAACGATTGAACAGCAGCCGCCACGGCGTGTCGGTGAATAGGCATAGAGGCGCGATGCTCGTGATCTCGTAATCAGCGCTGACAGTGTTGACAAGAACTGCAGGTTTCGTGTCGATTGCACTACATTCAGCTACGTGATTATAATCAAATTAAAATGCCAATGAGTGTCATAAAATTCTGAATTGCGAACGCGTTGATTAAGGCAGTCTTTCGGGTTTACGACAAGCAGCGAAAGCTGTCCAACGCCATGGGCTATTAGTGAGCTTGGTGATTTGAATTTCACAAGCCAACGAGAAGATGCTCAAAAAGAGTTGGGAGTATTGTTGGCATATCTGTATATGCTTAAGTAGTTATATATGTGTGTTAAGTGTTTGATGCGCTATGGTAAAAAGAGATATCTATGAATATAAGACTATATAGAGGTCGGTAAGCTTATGTATTTGTGCGTTAGCTGGAGTGGGTTTTTGACTTTTATTGCCTTTAGGCTGCCCAAAATGCTGTTGACATGCTTACATTTCGGTCATCATACTATAGTGACTGCATAAAGTTGTTGTTGTTGTCAATTTTATAGCAAATAAATTGTGAATTGAAGACTCATCAATCACTCATACTGTCGGTTTTGATTCTATTAGCATTCATTCTATGACTTTTGGCGGCCTATGGCACTGGAGAAGTGTTTAGCGACGACATTTCAGTGACTTAATATAACTACTGTTTGAGGTACAAATTTGCGATATATAGACACAAACTTTTCAGTATAAAAATAGCTTCTATATAACGTAAAAATGTTTAGTAAACTTTCCGTAAACTTCGCTTTTATTCTGTTTTTTTCTGTTATTGCTGCTCTTAAACTGGAAACTTTCTTAAAGAAAAGAAGAAAATATAATACTCTTCACTGATGCATGTTTTTATTTCAAGTAAATAGCTCACACATTGATCAGTATATGCTAAACTAACGAAATTTTTTTGAATGGTATATGAATGTTAATGTGCAATTCCGATAGCGATTTTGTATATTTTGGGACTTAAGCTGATGTGTATTCAGTGTTATACGTTCACTTACTTTTCTTAAGATGCCCTACATATTGTCTGATATCTATGGCAGAAAGAAAACCGCAATTTTCAAAATCTTACATAAGGGCCCCGATATTATTAAATCCGTCTCATTATCAAAAAATATGCTTTCTAAGTTTCATTGATGTCAATTTTGGCATTAAAACATATACAGGATTTGTTCGGAAAGTAATATGACTGGTTTTCTTCCGCCGCGACAGTACTTCGGAGCGTGCGCGCCCCGACAAGATTAGGTAAAGGGCGTTCCTAGCTAACAACCGAGCGACTGGTCAGTTCTCTCCGAGCACATGGACAGTCAGGACAAACATTTTCATGCGACGAGTTTCTGTAAGTGGTAAGGTACGCAATTAAATTCTGTGTGAAACTCGGTAAATCTGCGACACAGACGTTTGATATGATCAAGCAGGCTTACCCTGATGTCGCTTTAGCAAGAAATGTTGTGCTTAGGTGGCAACAGGGCTTGTTGGATGGCCGGGAAGAGGTCGCTAATAAAGAGCGTGCTGGGAGATCTTTGACTTCGACAAACACCGACATGTAACTCGTGTGCGCAAAGTTGTGTACTCAGACCGTCGATTAAGTATTCGTTTAATTGCTCAGATGTTAAATTTATCAAAATCTCTGGTTCATGACATCGTGACGGAGCACTTGAACATGCGCAAGGTGTGCGCGAAGATGCTCCAAAAAGTGCTCACTGACGACCAGAAATTGCGGCGAGTGTAAGTGTGCCAAGAAAATAGTCACCCAACAACGGCCGATATCCTAACGCGTCCGCAGCCGCCCTACAGCCCAGATTCTCAGCCAGATCGACTCAGTCCTGTTACTTTCCGGACAAACCCTGTATAAGAACTACAATTTTATCCATTTTTGGAGTTACGACATTTCATTATGAAAAAAGATGCTCTCTAAGTTATATTAATTACGACTTATCATTACATTAGTAAGATACCCCACAGTTTGACCAATCGTATAAAGTCAAGCGTATAGTATATTTGAAAATCCTTACATTGAATATGTGGTATCCGAAGGTCGTATTCACCAAATTTGATCTATTTTAGGGAAAATAAATATTAATAGATAGAGAGTATTTCTGACTTCTCTAATTCAAAACAATTCTCAAACAGAATTTTTAAAATATTTTAGAAGAAGTGTTAACTCGACTTTACCCATTTGTGGTACGAATATATACTATGGAACCGTTAACCTGATTTTACCCATTTTTAGAACCAAGGAAAGATGTTCGTTAAATTTCATTGTTATGTCGTACGCTATTTTCGAAACAAAAAAAAAAAAAAAAAAAAAAAAAAACACCGCCAAAGGTACGCAAGTCTACATATTCGGTAAAATAAGGCTTTTAAAGTCATGGTCTGGTGTTTGATGCATATACTGTAAAACGAGGGAATTAGATGAAATTTAAAAGATTATTGTATGGAAAGTTAGCGTGGTTGTATTTTCAAGCTATAAGAAAACAATGACAGTATACTGATTTGTATCGAATTTGGTTTAAATTGGTCGAGAATGTCCTCAGATATGAAATTTTCACGAAAGGAGGACAGGTCCATGTCTTCTATCCAATCTTGCTCCGGGCTTAGAAGTTCTTATATCTCTATAACATGTGGAATTTAATGCTTCTTTCTACCTTACACATATAGTAATTTATTGCGCTTTTAGTAGTTTTCCACATGACCACTATATGGGGAGTGAATTGAGAAGATGCTGAAAGGAATCTTTCCCAGCAAGCTTGGTTGATAAAGCTTGTGAGATATATACATTAAACTCATTAGAGGGCGTAGCTACGCTCACTTTTTTATAACTCTTCAACAAACAGATACTCCTCACTTCTGGAATCTACTTTACCAAATACCAGTTTTTTATCCTTATTTGGATCTTAATTATACTTTATATATTTCAGCTTAGTTGCATTTTTTTTGTGTGGTCGCGGATTACATCCATCTACTAGACCGTCTTCCCAATTTGACCACGGAACACGTGCAATTTTTACTCAAGTTACAACTTTCATAGACAGGCGGACGGACGGACGGACAGATTGAGAGTTACGTTGAATTCAACTAGTGTTCTCATTCTGATAATTTATATATATGTAACTGCATTTTTATTTCGAGTAACTTCATGTGATACAACAACTGTTAGGTGAGTCAAATAATACGTTATTTCAAGAGTATAAAAATATTAATTTATATAGAATAATATAAATAGTATCAGAAACGAAATAAAAAGCTCTATTCACGGTCCTAAGCAACAGTAGTCATTACAATACAAAATAATAATTTAAGAAGCACCCAATTAGAAAATCATTAGCGCTTCAATACAGCATTAATTTCATCGCCAAAGTTATCCATTACAACGCGAAGTGGCAATGGTTGCGCCGAGTGCCGAGTGTGTTGCCATTAACAAGTGCAACCGTGCAAGTGCCCGTTTGGTGGATACGCTGCTACAATGTGCCGTTGATGGCTTGTTCGCTCGTGCAAACACTCGCCTGTTTGTTTATTTGGCGACTGATGCCTGCTTGCTCCCGGCTGAGCCCGTATGTGTGAGCCATTGTGCTGGCTTATAATTCGCAAGTGTAACGAGAGTATGCACGCTGCACGTAGAGTGCAAATTCGCTACACACATATGTACATACACACCTACATATATACGCACTTGTATTTAAATACAAATATATGTTTGTTTATACTTTGCGCATTTGCGTGAGGAAATGAGTGCAGGAAATGCGTTCCTCGTCCACATTTGTTCAATGCCAATGAGTGCAACTGCAACACACATACCCACACACACACGCACGCAGCATATGCATGGTCGTTTTCATGCAGCAGCCAAAGCAGTGCTCATTGTGTGGCAGGCGACTTGTTGGGATGGCGGCGGCGGGGGGGCGCGCAGGTGTTGTTGCGTTTGGTTACCAACCAACAACGAGTCAGATGAAAACAAATTTGCGCTTCAACACGCATCGTGCCTAAGTGAGTGGAACCAGGCAGGCATCAATGCATTGCTGTCGTTGCCACAGCGCCAACAGCAACAATGTCTGCCGCAAATCACAAATGCGCTCCACATAGATAAAGCTGTTTGGCAGCCACTTTGCTTTACAATTTGTAACCAGATACAAATTGTGAGTTGTTGCCGCATTTCGAGTTGCGTGTCGCCTGCTGTTTTACTTATGCGCTGCTACACATTTATTTTCATAGCTACCAAGAGGCATAGATATGTATGTATATGTTAACTATGTATCGGGTGATTTTTTAAGAGCTTGATAACTTTTTTAAAAAAAAAAACGCATAAAATTTGCAAAATCTCATCGGTTCTTTATTTGAAACGTTAGATTGGTTCATGACATTTACTTTTTGAAGATAATTTCATTTAAATGTTGACCGCGGCT
>NW_017536629.1:3888315-3931083 GCF_001853355.1 Bactrocera latifrons
ATCTTTCTCTTTGACACCATGTCTGATATCCCACGTGATCTGTCAAATACTAATGCATGAAAATCCTAACCTCAAAAAAATCACCCGATAGAAATGAATTTTGCTAGGGTATTCCATGTCAAAATGACACGAAGCGTACAAATTATCTAGCATAACTTATTTGTTTCTAGAAACTGTATTTAAAGGCTTTATATATTTTTACAATTGCTATACAATAATTCAGCTCAGATTAAGCGGCATATCCAGTTTGAAATATTAAAAAGTTTTTTTATTAATTTAATTTTAAATATCATGCAAAATTTGAAAAGATGTATCAGAAATTCTTGTGAATTACTGCCTTTAGTTAAGAGGTAACCAGTAGAGTATTGTCTGATTTTCAAGTTGATCCGAGTAATAGTTTCGCAGATAAAGCCTTGAGAACTAGGTGCGCTCCATGCTAGCTTTAATTGTCACTCAAATCTTAAAACGCGTTTACTAGAAACTGTGTGTTTTGAAGTCGGTTGGCTAGATTTCTCAATAACTATTCAACCGATCTTCATGAAATTGTATGCAGGTCTTTGAGATACAATTCTTGAAGACTTGGACGAAATAACTATTTGAAAAAGTTTTCACTAAAATTTTAATTCTTTGTTTTAGTAAAACTATATGACGAGAATTAAATTTTCTGTTCTTTTTATACTTTGTCTAAGTTCTAAGTAAAGGTTTTGACTGAAACACGTATGTTTTTACTCAAGATAATCTTGTAAGGAGTTATCCTATCAACACGGGTGCATCTTTCTTTTCCAAAAATATCAGATTTTCTTCCTTAATAGTGTATGTTTGTAACAATACAAAATTCTAATAAAATATTTCATATAAAATTTTTGGAAAAATGCTGATTTTTCTCGAGAAAACCCATGTAACCCCTTAGTTAACACTTAATCACGTAAAAGAACATTCTTTGAATTTTTTACTGTGATTTACCAGTTTTTTTAAGGGGGTGTTCTAGACTAGAAATCAAATTTTGGGCAAAAAAAAATATTTTTACCATCCATTTTTTATGGTGATTTTATTGATATCTGAAGAATACAGGAAAAAAATTTTACAAAAAAATATTAAAAATTAAAATAATTAGAGAGGGGGGGGGGCTTCCTGGTGACATTGATCCTGACTCTCCTGGTGGTCTGAAAAAAAAATCAAAGAAAAGAAAATTTTTTTGAAAAAATGGCGACTGCTTGAAAATAAAAATAATTTTTTACGCTGTTTTGAAATTCCTGAATTTTTTTTAAATATTAAAAACAAAAATTTTGGCACGTTGCTGGTAGGAGCGATAAAGGATTATATAAAGAAGGTTCACACAAAATTTCAAGTAAATCGGTTGTATAGAACTTGAGATAATGCCGGTACCGTGTGGAAAAAAGTAGTTTCGAGAAAAACGCGTTTAGAAAAGTGAGTAAAATTTCAGGCAGTCTAAGTCATTTATTAGTGCGTCACTAAAGTAATTGTAGCTCTTAAAATAATTTAAATTAAATAATTTAAAATTTCTTTGGAGGATATGTTCTTAAGGGTCTAAACTTTAAATATATGAAAAAGTTGATGATTTCGGGTAAAATCCAATTTTTTTTAAGTTGCAATTTTCTCAATTTTTGATTTTTTTATTGACCAAGAATCATTGTGTGGACAATAATTTTGAGAGAGAGATTTTAGGTTTCATAGGTTATGAAGACGGATGGAATCGTTGCAGTCTTCACTGCTGATCTAAGGCCTGTTTTCAACAACAACAGAAAGCACGTGAAACTCGAAAAATATATAAATTCTTTTTACAAAAAGTTTACTGTGTATTTCTACAATATGCATGAGCCTACAATTGAACTTTAAATTTTTTTTTAATTCCCAAAAAATCGCTTTTATACGCTGCCACACTAGGGGTATCTCTTAAATAAATGAAAACGTGAGGTACTAATTTTTTTACAATAACACGATTATAACCATAATAGTTTTCAAACTATGATTCCAAAATAGTAAGCATGCAATCCAAAATTTTTTTTGAAATTTTTTAAAATGTGGCAACTTTACATTTTTAAGAATTTAATATTATCATGTATTATTTTTTACTTTCAATATTTTTTTATTATATAGTAGTAAAAAAGCAGTAAAAAAAAAAATAAATTCAATAAATAATTTGTCATGGGAAAGTTGGCAACTCTGAAAAATGTAACCGTCATACAACTTGATTATGTTACCATAATATTTTTGATTTATTTTCTTTAATTACATTTTTAAAAAATTCAAAGAGTTAGTTATTATGCACTTGGAAGCTTGAAAAACAAAAATATTTTAATATCAACATAGTTTCCATATAAAAAGTCTTTAAATACTATTAGTAAAATTTTTATAAAATTAAATAAAAAAATTAATTGTTATAAATAGTTGGCAACTCTGTAAAGTATAAATGCAGTCCAGCTAAACTGACAGTAATTACTGTCTCTTATACACATCTAAATATTTTAATATCAACATAGTTTCCATATAAAAAGTCTTTAAATACTATTAGTAAAATTTTTATAAAATTAAATAAAAAAATTAATTGTTATAAATAGTTGGCAACTCTGTAAAGTATAAATGCAGTCCAGCTAAACTGACAGTAATTATGTTAATAAAATGTTTAACAATTTATTTATTTATTATATCTGGAACAGTTTATCAAATATAAAGGTTTCGAGACATTGAACTGAAAGATTGCCGGCGACGTTTTCTGACCAAGAAGCCGCTCATTTTTGTCGAAACGGCCAATATGGTGTCACTATAGTATATAGGTGTAATACAAGCTGAACGATCGGAATCAAGTGCATGTATAGAAAACCTTTTTATTTTAAAAGATATTTTCACGATTTTGCTTAGATTATGTTCCCAAGCATTGCTACAATCTCCGAAAATAATGTTCGGATCGGACTATAATAGCATATACATAGCTGCCCTACAAACCGATCGATCAAAAATAAATTTGAACCTGTGAAGTGTATTATAGCTTCGGTGCAGCCATTTTTCCTTGTTTTTTATTATTTTTATTTCATTTCTATAGAGAAATGGTAACCCTACATGAAAATATTGTGTTAAAAATTTGTCTATTTTGCTGCGAAATTTGATTGAAAAACAAGAAAAAACGTTAACTTGGGCTGCACCGAAGCAAATATACCCTTCACAGGTGCATTTCTTTTAGTTCAGTTTGTATGGAAGCTATATGCTATAGTTAACCGATCTGAATAATTTCTTCGAAGATTACATGGTTGCTTTAGAAAATAGCCTGTGACAACTTTTATGAAAATACATTGTGAAATGTCAAATTTTATCAAACAAGAACTTGATTCCGACCGTTCAGTTTGTATGGCAGCTATATATTATAGTGGTCCGATATCGGCAATTCCGACAAATGAGCAGCTTCTTGTAAAGAGAATGATATAATGATGAAATTTCAAAACGATATCTTAAAAACTGAGGAACTAGTTCGTATATACACAAACAGACAGATGGACGGACAAACGGACATGGCTGAATCGACTCAGCACAACTTACTGATAATTTTTATATATATACTTTAAAGGGTCTCCCACGTTTCCTTCGGGGTGTTACAAACTTCGTCACAAATTTAATATACCCTGTTCAGGGTAAAAATATAGGAATAATGCATATATTGTACTTACACAATATATAACAATGAACGCTTATACGAAACGCTGGCTCAAAGCTGTTCCAACTCTTATCTACATGTAGGCTAGCAATAGCGTCACAAACCATTCGACATGGAGTAACCCGCAGGTGTTTATGTTTGTAATTATAAATATATATCGCCCTGTATCATATATATATACATATGTTTTTATGCATTTGAACTCGCAAGTGTTTGATTAGAAGACGCCATCTCCATTGTTGCCCTCGCAGGCAGAAGTTGCTCCATATGATTGCGTGCTTATGAGCGTGGCGCTGCTCCACCGCAAACTCGCTAACAACAGCATATACGGATATGCCTTCTATGGGGACGCCATAGTCACATCATGCGTGCGTGAATCTCCGCTGTTTTGTTTACCTTGCTGACAAGTGTGCGCAGCCATTCGTGCATTAATCATTTTCTGTGCGCGAAGCTGCGGCGCGCTGCATAGCGTGGCGTTGACTTGCTTCGCTAGTCACTGTTGGTTACTCATACGCCACACTACAAAATCCAGCTATAATAAGAACATAACGAATTGCTTTCTTCCACTTTGTTTGTGCGTCTTTGGCTGTCTCCTCGTGTGCGCTGGAGTTTTCCTTTTCCTTCCTCGTCGCAATGCTTGATTGAGATGAGGCGCACACGGTAGCGAAGAGGTGGTGTGGCGACGGGTGCGAAAAAGTTGTTACTTGAAATCCCTCAAGTTTTTGCTTTGCACGCAACTTTATTTTTTATTAAATTTTTGTTGTGTATTTTTCTTTTGTACTGTTGTTTTTAGTTTCAACTCTTGATTTAATATTTGCCACATTTAATTGCCGTGTTTGATATCTGCTTTTTAATGACACGCGTCTCAGCTGCTCGGCCTCACCTTATATTGCGGCCTTTTAAGTATTAATTTACGCATTTTCACAAACACACACATATACACATACAATCCAATTTTGCATATTGTATTTATAGTTTTGCAAAGTGTTCATAAATAGCAGTTGATATCGAATTCATGCCGCAAAACTTTGATTTGTTTCAAGTGTGTGTTTGTGAGTGCAAGCGGCTATTAAGTCTGAATAACGGTTACTATTAACAGTGTTAATGTGTAAGCAGATAAAATTGCAAGTCATATAAATATTATTTTACGGCTATGCTAGCGCTCTGTTGCAGCGAACGCCGACGCCACTGCCCGCCTACTGAGATATTACACGGCGTATACGTAACATCAAAAATTGCCGCCAATCACGTGCGAATTAATTTATGCATAATATGCGCTGTGATAAATAATATCCCCGCATTATAAACAAACACACATATGCAAACGCTATCACACACACACATGCGCGTTTATATTTGCATATTATCCTTCATTGGCATGTCCTTGCCACAGCGGCGACGCAGGACTTAAATGGCGCGCTCATAAATAATTGACGCATTAAAATCAATAAATTGACAAGGTAATTGTGCGGAAGTGTTGCCGCGTACGAATATCGCACATTAATAATGAAAATAAAGCAATATACGCCTTTACGCATGCGTGAGTGTGTGTGTGCTTATTTGCTGCTGGTGTCACTTGGTTTAATTCTTTGCTTTTGCTTATATTCTTTATTTGCATAAAATGCTATGTGAATTGCATATGCAACGATTTGTTCTACCTCCTCACAGCATTAGCATATTCTTTATTTGATTTCAATAGAGCAACTATGGCATGTTAGTAGGTTGGTGGACATATTTGATTTGATGGTTGCGAGTGTTTTTGCTTTGTTGAGGAGTTCTAGAAAACAGTTTTAAAATATTTGTGTTTTCCTTATTTTTAGATTCGAAATATTTGATCAGTAAGTTAAGAAGTTATATCGAATCCAGAGGTTTCATTAGTGACTTTCAGAACCTCGTTTTCTTAATGTACTTATATCGATTATAAATATCGTCATCAAAACTGCAAGACAATGTTTCATAAAAATATTTAAATTGAGTTTTTATTGCTTACGATTCGCCATAACTTATTACATATATGTAGCATAAAGTTTTCAGCTTCTGCTGTCAGATATAACCAATATGTAACCAATACATAAGCAATATATAACCATTTTATAACCAATTCTTAAATTATGTTGCAATATGAGTGGCTAGTATTATATCGTTAAGAAAAGAGATATTACTTTGTTTTGAATTTTTGGTGACGATATATTCCCCAAAAGTAGCGGATATGTGAACTGAAAACCTATGGCTGACTTTTTGCCGAAAATATCGCTGCATGTGTGGGTTATATAATTGAAATTAGGAGATATTTCTTTGTTGATAATAGTATGTCCGCATGTCAGAATTGGTTGAGTCGTGTCAATATTTCCCTTAGCCTCCTTACATCTAACTGAAATATTTTCGTACCTCCGGCTTACTTTTGACGCCAAACGTGGGCCAATATGTGGCTTGTCTTAATTAAATTGAGTGAGTGTCTTTTTCTCCTAATGGTGCATCTCCTGGCCTAAACTAATTAAAATTTAGAGAAAATTTGCACTAGCCCTCTTATAACTTTAGCACTGAGCACTAGCTCCCTTTTAACTAATATCAGAATTTTCCAACAAGTCGGCTGGATGACTTTATTATATAATATATAGATCGACGATGGTATGTGAGGCACCTTCATGCGACTCAGATACCATCATATCCCCTTATTAATAGGTAGTAATGCCAAACATAAAAACAATTGGGTCAATATTAGTTAGCCGCATATATCGGTTAATATGTAAGCCATCTTAACAAAATTAACTGAGTGGCATTGTGTGATGCCTATTATGAGTCATAAATATATATAATGTATATCAAAGTAGACACAAATCTGTGTTTATGGTACAATAACACAAATTGACGGCAAATAATGAGGCATGCTCAATTATTCAATTATCAATTTAGCTGATTGTTTAGCTTACGCCACACAATGGATGCCACGAAACTGAGTCATAGTAAATTCAGTCACTGCATTCAGTCCGATAACGCATTTGAAGTATATTTGATCTTATATCGCTTAGAAAAATATTTAAAAAAAATTTTATTAAACACATTGCACTTAATCTGTCACTTTTATTTGTTGGAGCAAACAGTCATGATTTTATTTGTAGGTAATTGTTAAATACTGTTTATAAAAAGACTAATAATAACTAAAACTATTTATACATTTTTTACAGGCCGGTCAGGATGTCGAGGAACTGCTCAACGCGCCACAGCCAACTAACCGCTGGTTCAGGCTGCTGCACAAGGAGTTTATTTATTGGTTTGGCAGTGTCGATGCGTTAAGTTTTCTAATACTGGTACTGTTTTTTCGTATGATAGATGCGAATGCAATTTAGTTGAAATTTAATAAAAATGGTATTTATTAAATGTGAACAAAATAGATAAATAAAGCGTGATCCCTTACGAGTTTCCCTACTTTTTTTAAAGAGAAAACACAGAAACTTCAAATTTAATAGGGAATCTTTATTACCATATCATTACTTTCGAATTCTTTAATATCGACAAACACTCTCAAATATCTGCAAAAAAAAATCTTCCCTCATATACTCGTAGAAGTCACAAGAGCCAAACCTCTTCCCCCACAACTTAAGTTAATCCAAAATGTCAATACAAACTCAGCTTGAAACAAATAATAAACTAAATAAATAACTCGATACTTTTGCTGCGTAGTATTTTGTTGTTGCCGCTTTACTATTACTACTAGTTGTGCTTACTTCTATGTCCGAGTCGAGTCGGGTGTCTCTAGAAGCAACCAGTGCGCCAGACAAGTATTGCGATGCCATGCCAAATCGTGGACGCAGCAGCGCTCCTAATGAAGGGTAGATAGCGTGAGCCGGAAAGTTCTGATTACAAGTTGTAAGTTGTTAGTTGAGCGTTTGTTGTTGTTGTTGACGGAAATTGTGTCACAAAAATACTTGATTACGCTTACAGAGTTTCTTCTGGTGTAGGAAGCGCTATTTGCAGCAAGGAAAACAACAATTCCGAAGCGAGCAAACAACTTTTGTTGACGAAATGAGTTGAAGACAGTTTTGACGGTTGAGAGATTTGCTAGAAACTAATGATTGCGTGACAAAGTGCGAACAGCTTTTGTGTTATTAATTTAGTTCGAACTGTAGTTTCAGTGTCATGTGTGAMATAAATAAATACATGAAATGAGTAAAGTCCAGATTTGTATTGGTTGGCGTTCAATACAGATTTTGGTCATAAAATCATATTATTAAAGCTGAAAATAGTCTACGGTAAAAGTATTTTCTTAGTCATATGTATACTTAATGGAACCCCTACCTTATTTTTTCACAAATTCTTTTCATTTTCTGTGCATCATTGATCTAAAAATGAAATCCGCGCTGAAAGGTAGTAAATTGCCTAAGGGCCGTTTTCTCAATGTCTGGTTAGCAGACATCTGAAAGTTAAGTTCTGGTTAAAAAATGGTTCTTTACCGAAAGAAAGAGTCTTGGTGAAGTTAACCAGGACATAATTGACAGGTGGCTGCTAATTAGGAATTGAGAAGACGGCCCGAACTGTTTTAAATCATTAGAAAATTAATAATATTTTTATACTCTGAGCAGGGTATAATAAGTATAGCACGATGTTTGTAACACCCAAAAGATAACGTCGGAGATCCTATAAAATATGTATATAAATGATCAATACGCTGAGTCAATTAACTATATCCGCCTGTCTGTCAGTCCATAGTAAGTCTATATATACCCCAATTTTTTACCCAGTTTTTGAGATATCCATCTGAATTTCTCCATACGCCCTTTTCTTCCTAAAAACACTGTATATTCGGAGCTGCCGATATCGGTCCTCTATAATCTATAGCTGCTATACAAGCTGAAAATTCACAATGATGTCATTGCATTGAAAACTTTTTTATTTGATAAAGGTATCTTTACGAAATTTTGAGTGGCAGCGGTACAATCTCGGCAAAAATTATTTAGATCGGTTTATTATAGCATTTAGCTGTCATAGAAACTGAACTATAAAAATCAAGCTCTTGTATAGAAAATGGTTTTGTGAATGATACTATAGTTTCGACGCAATCGAAGTCAACTTTTGACGAATCAAACTTTTCCACTTTCTTCATTATTACTTTTACTAACGCTTAATTCATATTAGGCAATAACAAGTCGTATTTTGTTGTTGCATTATTCTTTTCTTTTAATTCTGATGTTCAAAACCTTCTTTTCCATCTCTGCGCTTTTTGAGATGGTATACGTTTTTTTCTTAAAACTCTACATATAAGTATATTCACACTTGTTACTAGACGAACTTCGAAAGACTTTTTTATTCTTTTTTCTTGCTTAACTTGGCAATCAGACTTTTATTTCTAACGGTGCTAAGAAAATTAATTGCGATCTTTACGATCAGCAGCCAGCAACCGCTGCTGCGAACCCACGTGCACTGACCTTCACCGGCAGCTACAAACGCGCACAGCTACAGCTATTAAATGTATATAGACATATATATGTGTGTAGATATGTATGGTATATACTATGTATGCAGCGAAATATACACCCATATATAATTCTTTGCTGCTGCTTGGTCAGTTGCTCGTCGTAAATGTCTGCTCATTCCAAGTGTGTGATGTGAACATTGCGATGGGAAAGTTGGGAGTAACTTATAGGCAGAAAAAAATCTTAACTCACCAAAAAACAAAAAAAACTGGGCCAAAAAATATACAAATATTCTACATTAAAGTGTGTGCAACCGCTTCGTTAAAGATAATCGTAAATTTTACCAGCGTTTGTTGTTGTACGCAGTCTGCTTTTTCTGTGCTTATTTACTTCCACATGTGGCGGCGTCCATCCATTTCCGTTAGGACGTTGACGCACTCGAACCAAACTTTTACGTTAATGCCTTCCTCTCCACTTGCAAATGCCAATTTTTCTCAAGCAAACTGTAGAAAAAAGTCAAAAAGTGCTAATAATCCAGCGTTATACATTCTAAAAGAAAAGTGCGCTTCTAATAATGGCATTGGCCCTGTAGAGAGGCATAGAAATTTAGACATACACATATGCTGTGAGATAACTAAATTTTGCGAACAGATGCTTTCAATTTGAAAAAGAAAAAAAAACCTTAACCAAACATATTATATATATAGCAGACTGTTTCCGAGTGGAAGCAGACGCGGTAAATGGGCACTCTAAGCTAAAGTATTGAAAATGGAATATTGAAAATACGGGTAAAATTGTTTACTTTTCACTTTCTGCTTTTATTCTTTTTTGTAATTTTTTTTTTTTGCTTTAACTATGTTAATACGTTAATAATATTTAAATAGTTGTAAAGCTGCACATTTTGTTCACACAGTATTCTCTGTCGATAAAAGTACACCGGTATGTCCGATAAACCATTACAAATAATCAGTAACCAATTTCTGCCTTGCATTTCAAGCATGCTTACATATGTATGTATGTACCCATACTTGGYTATTTTTGAGTTTTCACCGAATGATTTCAGCGGTGTGATCAAAGTGCTGTTTCATGAAAAATATATGTATGTATGTGTAACTTCCAATTGCTTTGGCGTTAGTAGTCTCCCAGTTAAAGGGGATAATTAGTATTAAATGTTTACATTAATTTGGTTTTGGAATCAGGACGTAGAAGAAATTCTTGCTCCAGTGAATGGATTTATGCTCATAAAAATATGAAGCTAGACACAAAAGTCTGCGAGAAGCGAAATTTTGCGAGTTGTACAGTTGGACGGCACCATCGTGAGCTGACTTTCACGAGTGGCAAAGAGAAATTGCAAACAAGGCCACAGCTGATTCCAACCAAATAATCTATTTATTTTAAGTATATAAAAAATAAACAAAGTTTTGAAAAGTAATTCGTTACTTTACTTTCTAAGAAGCAGGAAATTTTTATATTTATTTATATATTTTCTAAAAAAGCATCAACTTTTGGCAAATTATTTTTCAGAACTTTCGGCGGGGTTAACTCAGCAGCAGTGCCTTCGTGAACTTAATTAAATGTTTAGCGATCACGCTCCATCAGGGACCAGTATTTATGGATGATACAACGAATTCCATCGAGTTCGTAGATCACTTCAAAATTAATTTCGTGATGGTCATTCAAAATTGGATCAAACAAAATTTGTTAATCACTGAATTTGTTAATTCCTGTGTCGATTGGTCGAGAAAAATTTTAACAAATCACGATGATGGTGTTTCGAAACAAGATTATGACAACGTGACTGGTGATGAAATATGGATTTATGCGTATGATCCCGAAATAGCTGTAGATGGTAATTCAACGAAAGCTATTCATTAACGAAAATATTGCCTTCAACTTTATAAAAACTGGACATTTATGTATACAATCATATGTTTGCCAGTTGTCTTTCAATACATCAGGAAAACCAACGTTCGAAAACGGGTCGCTCTTCACCACGATAATCCTATCTCACACGCATCAACTGATGATGAAGAATATTTTGAAGCACAATAAAGTGGTTTTCGATTATTAATATTCGGTTTTGTTCTCTAATTCCGAAGAATAAAAGGCAGCCTTCGTATTGAGATTTTTTTTGAAATACTTAAGGAAATGATATCTGTAGATTGCCATGGTTTTAGTGCGCGCTTTTTAGTCAACTTAGTTGTTAAGTTGAAACCGAGAAGTCTACAAAATGATTGTTCTCGTTATCTTTTTTGCTCGTGTTGAAGCTCTTGCTTCGATATGTATAATTTTTAGTTCCAGGAGAAATGGTTGACTAGTTTCGTGATCTCGCTACCTCTTATACCTCTCGATAATTTATGACTAACTGTACCAACAGCGTGTTAGCCTTTGAAACCAACTTAGGGGTTATTAAGCACACTCAGTACTAATTGAGGTTAAGTAGATCTTCTACATTAAATCAAACTCCTCATGAAGTACATTTAAATTAATATCTATTACTTTTATAACTTTTCTCACATGCATATTTAATTTATATAACTGTACACCGCCTCAAAAAGCAAATCTATCTGAACATAGGATCTTGCCGTGATTTGGAGTAGTAGCTTAATGTGCGAATTTTGCGGTCAAACGTTCTAATAAAACCGTCATGCGGCGCTTATCAGCGCTACTGTTGGCTTTACAGACGCCGCCGTTACTTTATTGCGCCGCTGCTGCCACAACGCCAGTTAGATAACCAGGCAGCAGCGAAGCCAAAAAATATAAAAGTGTATATTTCACACCTAACCAAACACAACTTCATATTATACAAACATATCAACAAATAGAGATTTGTATATGCGTGTGCACAGGTATGTGTGAACGCCTGCACGTTGTCATTAGAATGTGGAGGCATCCCTGCAGGCATCCATCACACATCGCACATCATAAATGAAGAGCACATCAAATGGTTATCACGTCATCATAATATGGTGTACGTGCCACTGCGGCCAACTGACGGATTGTTATTAACAACTAAGTAAGCGATTATGTTTGAGTGTTTGTGTGTATGTGTGTATGTTTCTATGTATT
This sequence comes from Bactrocera latifrons, assembly GCF_001853355.1. Taxonomy (NCBI): domain Eukaryota; kingdom Metazoa; phylum Arthropoda; class Insecta; order Diptera; family Tephritidae; genus Bactrocera; species Bactrocera latifrons. The sequence goes on from NW_017536629.1 coordinate 3,900,463, forward strand.
TATGGTTACTTATGGGTATGTAAGTGCGCATGTCAATCTATTTGGCCTCCTTTTCATGTCACATAATTTTCATATAACACGCTTTTGGTTCACCGTGTGCAAACGTGGTGGCAAAAATGGAACAATAATAAAAAAAATTGCGGAAAGTAAAAATGAAGAACTTAAATTTTTTAAGTAGAAATAGGGAAGTGTCAAAAATAATTGGGTCCTCAGCGTCAGTGTAGCGTCCGAGCTCCATAACAGAAGTGTTCACGCTATTTTATGCTTGTATACCCTGAAAAGGGTTTTAGATTTTATACCCTATAAAGTATATAAATATATAAATGAAATGATAAATAAATGGCTGCCTTTTTTTTGGGATGACGCTCTGAATTTTGTACTCGTATTTTTCTCACAAAAAAACTATTCATTTGTCGGAATGCACAAAATCAGACTACTGTGGCATATAGCTGTTGTACAAACTACGCAGTTGGAATAAAGGGCTGGTATGGAAAGCTTTTTTATTTGACGAGCTATCTTCATGAAATTTTGCATGAATTACTTTCTATGACAATGGTACAATCTTCAAAAGAATTCTTTAGATTGGTCTACCACAGCATATAGCAGCCATATAAACTGAACGGCATAAATCAAATCTTTCTACAAAAAAAATTGTTTATTTATCATAATATATTCACGAAATTGGGTATGGATTTTTGTGTTATTGTTGTTGTTGGAGCGCCACACTTTTGCAAATCGGACCACTAAAGCATATAATCGCCATAAAAACGAAAAAAAAAAAAAATAGTTTTACACCCTTTTTTACCAAAAGAAATGCACCTTGGAAGGGTATTTTAGCTTTTGTGAAACCAAAGTTAACGCTTTTTCTTCTTTTTCAATAACTTTATTTGCCGGTTGTAAATAATAAACGCTGCTGGTTCGCAGTGCGACGAGGCGTATAAATTGCGTGGGAATTTAACGCAAAACAAAGGCAACCGAAAACAAAGCAAAGCGACAGTCTGGAAATAATATGAAAAATTAAATAAAAGCGAAAAATCGCTTACAGTCGTAAAATCGCCCAACAATAAAAAACATACATTGTTATTTTTATGGTTTGTTGCCTCTTGCGCTGTGATTATAAGTATATTTAGTGCCCATAAGCGCGTATTACCCTAACAACGTGTGTGTGTGTGTGTGTGTGAGCTGACAATTTTTTGCGTAATTATCACATTTTTGCGCGCTTCAACACCTTCGCTGGTGATAATAAATAAATAAATTTATGCAGTAATAATGGCTGGTCGTGCTGTTTTGCGGCTGCTCCAGCTGAAGGGGGTGGTGACAAAAATCACACGTTCGCGTATTAACACACGCTTACAATTACATTATATAATACGCGTGAATTTAGCGCACTTTTTCACTTGTATTACGCAATTCTCAAATAATTGATGCGAATGCAAATAAGTTATTTAAATAGTTAGTACTATTTTTGTTTAATTTAGATGAAATAGACAAGGCTTAGATTGAATAAAATTAGGCCGAAAGCAATTTGCTTGCACTTTTTACTATTAAATTAATTGGTTTAGATGAAAAGAGGCTTTGCTAAATTAGTAATATTTAGGTGAAATCATTATAATTTGCTTTAGTTTCGATTTGCTTGTTTCATTCACATTCATATTCAATAAGAATTAACCGTTAATATAACTACAGCTATAGGTATTAAGTAAACATTATGTTAGATTATCAGCTTAAGTAGTGCACATAATGTGATCTTTAAAACAAAAATCGATTTTTTTCATATTGCGATGGGTTATGACTTTAGAACTTGCATACTGAAGGTTTAAATCGATCATACAGTTTTTGAGTTACAGCCTTTTAAAAAGTAGTTAATCAGTTCTATCAGATCAACAGTTCAACATGAAACTAATTTTAAATAGTCAACAGTGATTAAATTTGAAGTTAGGTATATTTATTTCAGCGCTACCATGTTTAGACTAATTTAATCTTTTAAACTTCTTGATCAATGTCCACGATTCGTATCGTATATAACATATCGTATACGTGTGAGGATGTTCATACTGAGAGAGTTACACAACGTTTGTGCAAGGCAACTAGCTTGAATATAGTAACCGCTGGGCAACCGTATAYCAAAATATTATATACATACATACATATATCTTACATGGCTGCTGGCAATAAACTAAAGACAATTGAATATATGAATATAAATATTTTATTTTATACTGGCTTCTCTCGCATTGAACTCCTTAAATAAATACCTATCAAAGATTATTAAATTCACATTTATGATATTACTTTGGACTTATTCCTTTAAATAATTTGCCAAAACTGATTTAAGCGCATCTTCATTAATGAGTTAGTAGTTTGGATTAAAATTAATGAACTACAGATATTGACATTGAGAATATTTAATCAAATCTTATAGAATTTCTGTACGACTAGCGCGTAAAGAGAGATGTATATAATTTTGAAATACTAATATAAACGAGGAAGATTAAACCGAATGATCCATATGCCAAACCACTCACTCAATTATACTCCGCTAATCCTCGTATGTACATAGACGAAATATCTCCTGTTATCAAATAAACAGTCGTCGCACTTGGCTCACACATCACTGTTAACAGTCATAAATTCGAAGTCGTAGAAAATTTCGTCGTTCTTGGAAACACCTCTCTCGAGGAACAAAGAAGTACTTCAGTGGATGGAACGATGAGTCGTCCTAGAGATACGGCGACATTGCCCTAATTCTGCGAATCAAGAGAAAGCGACAGCATTGGTTAGGTTATGTTGTCTGGATGGAAGAGAATACTCCAGCTTTGAAAGTTTTTGATACGGTACCCGCCGGTGGAAGCAGGGAAAGAGGAAGATATCCATTCGTTGAAGAGATTAGGTGGAAAAAGACCTGGCTGCATTTGGTATCATAAATTGGTACCGAAGGGCAAAAAGAAACTCGGCTGTAACAGCGTAAGAGGGGTCTACGCCAGTAAAGAAGAAATAAGCCATACTACATTATTTGGTTCTATATTCAATTTGTAGCGCGCGCTCTTTAAGGGATTCTTTAGATAATTTTTTTACACCTTGCATTACATTGTTAGTGTTTTAGGATTCCTATCTTTTTGAAAATGTAATATAGCCTCTTGTTCCGACATCCGAAAGAATTTTGAAAATCCTTCAAGTAGTTTCGGAGGCTATTCAATTCAAACAAAAACACAATGAAATCTTTACTCTTTATAATATTAGTATAGATAATGATCCCTTATCATATGAATAAAATATATTATATTATGTTTAAGAGGACCTAATATATAATACTTATATTGACTCAATATTCAACTCATTAAACTTCTTATAAACAAAAAAGAGAAGAGTACCTCACACATTATAAATTACCTTACAAAGCAATATGAAACATAACTCACTGAGTGTCATTTCAACTGCAAATGTAGACAACACAAACAAACTATTTGATGATCAAATGAGCAAAGACTAAAATTAAAACAAAATAAACAAAGATAAAGGGCGGCTTCTTTTTATTTTTTATGCAAATTAGTTTTTTCACTTATGCTCACTAACTATAAATAAATTTAACCAGTGTGGAAGATAATTGGCACTAAACATGTGTGATAGTTTGTTAAAGAGGGAACTTAATTTTATGTGATCTTTTTTTTGTTGTAAAGCCAAAGTAATAATAAATGAAAAAACTATTTTTTGAAAACTTAAGTTAAAATAATTAGCACTGCAAACAAAATGTGAAAAACAAGAATGTTAATGCTTGATTTTCAGTATTTTCAGCAGCAAAAACAACCAAAGACTATCCATCAAATATCCATTAAAATTTTAATAAGCAAAAGGGCGCTGTTAATTCAATTGATTGGCCATTTTACGGCGGTTTTTCATAGCGCTTTGGTGTTTATTGCTTGATCATGAAATTTTGTACACGAAGCATATGGTATCTTCACATTTGTGTACCCAAAACCAAAGTCCTAAAAGTTTCAAACAATTTACTAATACTCCATGACTTTTCTTCGCTTTATCTGCGACCAACTACTGATATAATTGCAACGAGTTTTGCTGGTACGGATAGCAGAAAAAGTCTTGTCGAGTTTCGAATATGAATAGGCTGTGCTGTGGCGCTGTTTTGTGATTGTAACATCGACGCTTCAAAGAAAAGTATTAAAAATATTATTTATTGTATGTTCTTGAAATAGAAACCTCTGCTCATAGGTATTTATAAGATCTAAATTTTCAAGTTGATCCGAGTAATAATTTCGGAGATACAGCTTTGAGAACTTGTATTTTGTAAATGCGTTTTTCTCGAAACTCGACTCGAAGTCGGTTGGCAAGATTTCTCGAGAACTACTGAATCGATCTTTATGAATCTTGCACAAGACTTTGAGAAACAATTCCAAAAGACTTGGATAAAGGATTTATTTTCGATTACAACTTTTTGAAAAAAAGTTGTGGAATTTCAATGATTTTGTAAAAATTTCGGTCAAAAATCCAATTTTCAGTTTTTTTCCTAATTTAAATTTTTAACTAAAATATGTTTGTTTCACTTTAGATGTTTCTGTATGGAGTTATCCTGCCATCTCGGGTGTATCGTTTTTCCGAAGACTCACCGGAAATGGCATGCAAGGGCCGAGTTGAAAGTAAAAAAATTTTTTTTTCTAAAAATTTCAGAATTTGTTTGTCAATAGTGTTTGCAACAATATAAAATCTTAATAAAATATTTCATTCTTTAATGAGAAAAACATTGTTGAAAAAAGTCTGTTTTCACCCTAGGAAACCCATGTAGTCCTTTAACCCAAAAACCTTGATACATTTTAAAGGTTTCCGTTTTCACATTTGAATTGGTTCAAATAATTATTATATTTCTTTTTTTTTCAATCAGATATTCAATGCTTCATAACACCATTCCCACTTATTCGCATTTAGTATTGACGTAATCTTAATAAATTAAGTTACATATGTTGTTATAGTAGCTTCTCAGAAAGAATTTGTCAATTCCAGTGAAAATGAAATAGCTCTTAGAGATTCTATAAATTAATTATTATCAGAGACTTGTGTATATTTTAGATCTCGGGGCGGCAATAATTGAAACATCGCTGATGTACAAAATCCAACATCCGTAAAATTAGAACCTATGCACAGACAATTTAATACTAACTCGCGCTGGGTGTGCGACTTGGCTAAAATACCTAAGAATAGGTAATATTATTTGATATACGTATTATCAAATTTATAAAATTTTACATATTTTATTCAACCGAATTTACTTATTTTTCTATTAACATGGATTTCACTGTCCCACTTCTTAGTAATAACTATTATCATACGACCATCAACAATGTCGAACACGCCTAAAATCTTTTACTTTTCTTTTATCGCCACAAATTGTGCCCATTTTGTGTTCTTACAACATTTACACATCTAAAACTAAACGCCTCTTCAAATAAAATGTCGAACTTTTCTACCATACAAGTATGCACGATAAGTGTATGAATGAAATTAGAATCTGCCAACCATACAAATATTTGATGTTGCAAATCTACAATAACCACATTTTTTATTTCCATAATATTTGTCTATCTATAAATATTTGCTATTTTTATCTTTTATTGCCTTTAACGGCTTTCAAAACCCAATTCTTTGGCTCGCAGATACGTGTTGAAACAAAATCAAATACAGGCGTTCCCCGTATTGTCAGTCATTTTTCAAACAACGTGAAATGGCAGCAAATTTGCATATTTTTCGAATATCTGCGTATACAAGTTTGTTTAGTAGCGTCGGAAGAAATATCAAAATAGAAGGAGATGTAAGTAAAACATAAAAATATTCCACTATACCGACTTTAGCCATTTTTCTAGCAGTTAAAAGTAAATGATGACCTCCTCCTTACCTGTAAAGCTATTGCCAAGTCAGTGAATATTTTGAATATGTCACTCATGCATCTAAGCCTACATTATCGAGTATTATCTATAACACGTACCTGATATATATGCATATATCGATTTTCGATTATTATGCACAAGCCTCGAATTTTGCTTCTCACGGTTTCCTCAATATAACATCTATGGCTACTACTTTGCCAGTATTTTATAATTTTTATTGCGATTTTATAGTTTTTGTGTTTCTAAATAACCTTAAAAATGTATCCATGAGTGCTGAACTATAAGAAAAAATCGATAGTCGGAAGTGCTTACGCGTACTTAGCAATGTTTGTTGATAATACTCCGAAAACCCTATAATATACTATACTTTATATAACATAGCCTTTATATCAATAGCCCTCTTTGGAAATATCACATGTGAGTCGTGTCAAGTTGCCATGTTATTTTTGTTCAGTATTGTTTGGCATTTCATCATGGAAGACACCTAGAAACGTTTACAAATCGTTCAACTTTATTGCGAAAATTTATGTTGTGTAAAACAACTTCGCTCAACCTATGGTCCGTTACCCATTTTGAGGCTCAGCATTCATTATTGGATAATATTCGACTGAATAGACCACGTTCAGCTCTTATTAAAAAAAATATAGCCGCCTTAGCTAAGAGTGTACGTGAAGGTCGTGGGGAGTCGATTTGGCTTGTACTGACATATGAAACGACTTAGCACATTTTACGTCTAGATCTAGAACTGAAAGCGTACGAAACACAGATTGTGCAAGAACTGAAGCCGAAGCTCGTGAAAAGTTCCAAGAGGATCCCAGGTTTTCGAACTAAATTTTGGTAAGCGATGAGACCCGTTTCCGGCTCAATGGGTACGTAAACAAGCAAAATTGGCGCATTTTAAACCAAGACAAAGACCTGAAGAGATTTACACCATGCCATTTTATCCAGAAGCAACAACGGTTCGGTATAGTTTGTAGGACGATGGAGTCATCGGCCCACATTTCTTCGAAAAGAATGCCGGTGGGAACTTGACCGTCAATGGCGACCTACATCGTTATAATGAACTAGTTAAAGTTTTTTTTAAATACTTATTACAATGCTAAATATATTGATATTGATTTTGTTCCGTTATCAGCTCATGTTATAAATTAGCTAATAATCATGCCATATTGAATAATGAGTTGTTGATAAAATGTTTATAATGAAATTTTTGCCTCGAAAGAAGTACTCAACAACGTTGAACATTTTCAAGCTCAATATTTAACTTGAGAATTTTTAAGAATGCAAGAATTGTTCTGTGGCACGTTTTTAAGCTAAGTGTCTATACGTAAGCATATATGTACTGTATAGCAAATATAGTTATGCAGTTGTATACAATCTGGTATCTACGCATCTGCGTTCTTACGGCGCGCCAGTTTCAAGAGTTCGCTCTCTTTACACAGCCCCAATTAGCGACCCGCTCCAAATCACGCACTGCGTGTGAACTGCAGCATAATGAAATAAGCACGTAGAAGTGGGGGAAACCAGGTAGTGGAAGAATAAGCATACAAATGGCAGGCGTAAAGGCAAAAAGAGAAAAAAAAATGCCACAAAAGCAGCAATTTTCATTTCAATTTTATTTCGCAAATTGCAAATTTGCTATAAAATAAAACCTTATTGGGTGTTTTTGTGTCGAAGTATATTTTAGTTGCTGTCTTATTCACATGCTACACATTTTTTAAACCAGTTTCGATTTGTTTATTTTTATTTATGGATTTTTATAGGCAATCATTCATTAAAGTTTCATTCAGTGTATGCTGACGCTGTACTAACATATAATTGTTGTTGCTGTTTTTTTTATGAAAAATTTATTATTGTGTTATGTGTACGCCTGCACGTATAGTATATTTACATGTATATATATTGTAAATGATTCTTGCGAATCCAGCGTCTGATTTCCATTCCGACCACGTTCCGAGCGACACACCAACGCGCCAATGGACACAGCTAACTCGTGCAGCGTGTTGCATGTTGTTGTTATTGGCCTTTGCTATTTTTCATGTATTCCTAGCAATTCTTATTTGCTTTCGTTTTGTGCTTTTGTTTTTATTTTTTTATCTTATAGCAACAACTAAAAATATGTGAAAATTGTTGCATGAGAAATGGGCTTATCGATCACTTTTGCTAATTCGTTACAAGCCACGCAACAAAGTGTGCGCGCGCCAGGGACCCGGGCGAGCGCGCCAACTGCAATTTAAGTGGAGTAGGCAATAAAAAGGATCTGCAATTACCAAAACATGCACGCACACATGCGCACATGACAGATCGACGCGCGATTCACTTGGGTCAACGTTGCAGCCGCCGCCACCTACGCCCTCGGCGCGCCAATGTAGTGTAAGCACCGCAGCAACAACAATAACAACGTGCTCTGTTGTTGTTATTTTGCAACGTGGGTGGTCCATGTAAAATCACCATTTAAACGGAGCGCACAGCGCTCCGCTGCATTTTACGAGACAATCAAATCATTATCGACACTGAGTTATATGCATTTTATATAGTAATTTGCGTTTTATAGAGTATTTAATGCCATTCCACCTATTTATTTATAGCGCAAGTAGACGAAGTGGGCAAGCGTCGATGTTCTGCGGTAAACGCGTGCGCGCGCCACCCCAACAGCAGCACCAGTCAGCAATGACATGCGCACGCCGCGCTAACTCCTTCGCTGCCGTCACCGCCGCCTGCGCTACTGCAACACTGCGCGGTCGCATTACTTCAATGAACTTCGTTCTAAAAGGCATGCCACTAATGAATAACATTACTTAGGGATAAGCCGCATACACACACACTCACTCACAGGTATGTGTGATGTGTATCGGTGTTGTGTGCACCTTCTTTTGTTTTGTGGTGGCACCATCAGCACCATTCAAGTGCGAAACGGTCGGTTGTCACCGGCGCGTAAAAGCAGTGACAGACAGTTCGTGGAATGCCGACGTATGTCGCCTTCCCAGGGGTCGGGGCTATTGTTATTGCACAGTTTTTTCTACATTGCTATTGTTGTCTCATAGTTGTGTTGGCGGCGGCAACTGGCGTTGACTGGTGACTTGATTCTGCAGAAACTTCCTATTTGCTATGTGTCGCAATGGTCGGTCGGCCTGTTCGATTGGCAGGCGGCCAAAAGTCCACTGGGCATGCGGTTTGCAGTTAGTCTATTATGTGTTTGGACTTTTGTATGTCTATGCTTGCTACTGGCCACTAAGCCGTGTGAGCAAAATGCGAAATTCTTGTTGATTTGTTATGACCATTGCACGGTAGTCCTGGAAACTCACTCTCTAAGTCTAGTCGAAATTATGTACAAATAACATAAGTGAATACACAATTTACGATTACTTGAATATTATGGAGATATTTTATAATCGTGTTGCCTTTTGGAAACTTTCTTCTGGGTTGCTGCATCAATCTTTGTAAAACATACCGGATTTAGGAACATTTTTTCAAGTCCGCAATTCGGACTAACGTATGGAACGACTAGCCACATTTTACGTTAATATCTTAAATTGAAAGCATACAAAATACGACTTGTGCAAGAACTGAAGACTTGTGACTCTGGAAAAGTTCTAAGAAGATCCGATGTTTCCGAGCCAAATTTTGACCAGCGATGAGGCCAATGAGTATGTAAACAAGCTAAATTGCCGCATCATGGACGAAGAGCAACCTTTATGATTCAAGATCTGCCATCTCATGCAGAAAAACACAGGTTTAGTTTGGTCTGTTGGCTGGTGGAACCATCGGCCCATATTTCTTCAAAAATGATGCCAGTGAGAACGTAACCGCTAATGGCGATAGTTATCGCCCCATGATGACCGGCTATTTGATCCGTGGAATTGAGTCTCGTGATCTCGACGCTATTTGGTTTCAAAAGATGCTGCCACTTTTCACACATCGCATTAATCAATGTATTTATTGAGATTGGTGACCAGATAATTTCACTTTTTGTGGCGGTGGTCTGGGCAACAAAATTGTATGATATCACACCGTTAGACCTTTTCCTGTGGAGATATGTATAGTCCAAAGCCTATGCAAATTGTCCCGTTTAGATTTAGGTCTTGGAGAAAAAAATCACTCTTGTCAGTCGCCAATTACTAGTGGAAATGCTCGAACGAGTTATCGAAAATTGGACTCAACGGGTAGATAATCTGAAACGTAGCCGCGGTCAAGATTTGAAAGAAATAATCTTCAAAGGGTAAATGCCGAAACTTTCTTTCAAGTAGTAGACATTCTCCATCAATGTAATTTTTTTGTTTTTCTTTAAAAAAGGAGAGAGAACTTTTATATTTCGTTGGATAAAAATTTCTTACTATCAAAAAAGTACTAGATCCAGTACCATTTGATTTACTAATCTATCCCAAAATAAATGTATTACAATTTATCATTTATTATTTGAGTTTTGAGTGTTGAAATAAAATAGAAGGCAACGATTCCGGCAAAATCAGTCAAGTCAACAATTTGACGGTTAATCTACAGTGATTGATATATCTATAGATTTTTTAGTATATAGATTACATAATATTGTAGCTTTCTACCTTTTCTTGTCAGATATATACATATGTATGTAGGTATATAAGAGGTTTTGCTCTTCGAATCTTCAAAATTTTGAGAAAAATAGGACTTATGGGAGCTGGTAAAACTCCATACTTTTTTGCTTCAATTCATTTTTTAATATTTTAGCATAAAATTAATGGAAAGAGAACACTGTACCTCCTTCTAAGCAGGGGAGTGCTGGGAAACACAGGAAAATCCATTAATATGCGCAAAGTGTGAAAATGTCTGGGCATATTAAAGGGTGTAATAAAATCAGTTGTGAGTTCGATTTATACAAAAATTATGGCACGTGACCACGCATAATAACTACAGTAGTGATTATTTTATCAAAAACAAAGTTGGACTTTGATAGAAAAATAAAAGGATTAAAAACCAATTGCAATGGGAAAAAGTGTTGATGATTACAAAACCTGGGCTTCGTATATAAAAAGCATGCAATTGATTTTAAAAATAATTGAATATACTATAAAATACTGAAAAGAGATTTACTTCACCATTTGACAATTTGTATTTGATTCTCATCCAAACTATGTATGTTAGACAATGAAATGACGATTGAAATGCATACCTTCAGAGTACAGTAATTGCTTGCTGCGAAGTACATTTTGAAAATATCAATCCATTAAACTACTCGGTAATGATAATAAATACAAAGCATACAGCAATGCCAGTGCGAAACAAGATCTATATTTGAGTAAGTCTAAACTTCCTATGAAAGTGATAATTAATGCTAATTAGATAGTACGACAGTTGGCTGAAGTTAGTAGTATGTGCTAATGGGATCGTTCTTTTCAGAGTGGCTAAACGGTATTCTTACACAATTACCGTTAGTTTGACTCCAGAAATATGCGTTAAGTTAATAAATGAATGCGTGCAAAGCCAGAGGCTAGTAAACGAGTGTGTGAACTTTTCAATAAACCTCTGGAAAATGTTGTAAAATTGCTCAACTTTTATTAAGCAAAGAACCAAGAAAACATAAAAGTTAATGTGCCGAATGAGGGCCAGGTCACAACACAATGTTGACAAACTGTTGACGCTAAACATAACGGAAATGCATAATTTAATTACTTCGCTAAAATTTTGTGGCGTGGAAGTATTTTAGATGGGTGGAACTAGTGACAGATATTAAACAAATATTAAAAAGTACAAGTAGCCTTCTTCTGCAGGTTGATTTCGGGTTACATACAAATATAGGCACCATGAGCTTATTAAGTGGCACGTCTAGTGTGGAATTGTCGATAGCTTATAAAAGGTTATTGATTTCGAGTTTTCCTACTATTTAAAATAAATACACAAAATTTCAAATTTAATGTGGATTGTTTATCATTATCCGAAAGAACATTCTTTTTTGAAGATTATCTTCAAATCCCTGAAACGTGGAAACAGCCACGTCACAAATGGTCTATTCGTAGAGTCCAAATGGTAACTATCGAATCGCATGCTATAAGGCCTGAACTGAAGCGGGATTGTTTTCATAGACTTTAGACGCATCCCCAGAGGAAAAAGTCTAACAGTGTGATATCACACGATCTTGGTGGCCAATCGACCGATCCAAAACGTAAAATTATCTGCTCACCGAAGTGTTGTCTCAATAAATCCATCATCTGATGAGATATGCGAGCTCACGAGCTTCAATTTCAGTCAACAAATAGTCATGGACTGATAACAATCGCCGTTGGCGATACGTTCTCAACGGTATAATTTTTTTTTTTCAGGATGAAATGGAAGCTCTTGAATTTCTGCAGGTTGCTCTTCATTCCAAATTGGCTATTTTAGCATACAATTGCTCCACCAATCGGCCTCGTCGCGCAACCAAATTGGGCTCGCTAACGTCGGATCTTCTTGGAACTTGTCAATAGCGCACAGAGCGAAGCGATGTCATTTGGGAAGGGCGGGCGGTTTCAGTTATTGCTCAAGCTGTATGTTTTCAATTTATCAGATGTGATCGATAGTATATGCAAATTAAAGCCATATCCAAGATGCATGACCGAAACGAAAGTCTGCCATATCAGAAGAAAGCGAATAAAGTGGCGATCAGAAAACATAATCCCGATTATTCTTCCTAGTTCTGCAAAAAGATGGTTCGCGCTAAGCAAATACTTTAGATACGTCCGTCACTAACATTTAATGCTTTAAGTATTATGTGAGTAAGGTAGCTTATAATGGATTGATATAAGGAAAACTGTACCAAAATGGTTAGTTTGAGCATGTTTTGATCTTGAAAAAGTAAAAGGCATAAACATAAATCTTCAATACAAAATGCATATACTTAGAACCATTAGATGAAGCAATTGAAATCATAAAACCACTAGGTACTTTATGAAACACTATAACATAACCTTAAAAAGTAAAACTTTTTTAATTCAACTAAATTCTATTATTCTAGTTAACACATATTTGCGAGCGTAAGCCAACTTTAATAAAATTAAACTAAATAAGATAAATTTGTTATTCATTTCATTTTGGGGAATGTAATGCTGAGTGTCTATTTCCCGCTAGGGATTAACGGAATTACGAAAAGTACAAAGAAGTAATAAATAAGCCCTTAAAAATACCGAAGGCCAGACACTAGCGTGGCAGGCAAATAATATGTGAACACTTGGAAGCATTCGCACTGCGCTTTACCTCGCACACATGCCGCCCCTTCCTCGTTGAGGGAGGCTGACAGCCGGACTATGATGCTGGTAATTAAATTTCCGCGCACACAAACCAACCGAAAGCAATACAATTAAACAATAGCAAAGTGCCAGACTAATTCGCTCAAAGACCCAAATATAAAGCCACTAACAGCAATAGCAGCAACAACAACAACAATGGCAAACAATTATGTACTGCGAAACAATGTTGTGGCACGATATCCAACGTCCAGCCACAATACAAATAATATAATACGCAACAACAATAGCAAATGTAGAAAACAAAAATCGAAAAATGCAATAAAATATATAACTGTTTCTTTAAGATTTAGTTGCGGCAAGTGCTCGTACGAGTATTACAACAGCAAGAATAAAGCTGCTATGTTGCAACATAAGTCAAAGGTAAAGTAAGAGTAAATCGTAGTAAGTCGCCAGTCAGCAGTCTAGCATAAATGCGCGACGGAGAGTACATATATACATATGTACACATACAGATATGTATGGTAAATACTAAATACTAAACATTTGTATGTATTTAAACGCAGTCTGTTGCTGTGGGTCGCTCAGGAGCAATGACTTGATGCTGGCAGCCGAAAAATACCCAGCTACACATCCATACATAATTTTTAGATATATATGTATGTATATACATATATATGTGTTTATTTTGTTGTCATGTTGGGGCGCAATAAATAGTCAATGCATAGTTGTTGTTGTGGAATTTCGCAAGTATTTATGTTTTATCGCCTCACTAGGAATGAGCGATGATTCGTTTGCGGGGCTTGCTGCAGATTTAAGATTGTTCTGCCAGCATTTTAATATGTATATACCATGTATGTATACATGTATTTGTTTATAAATTTGTACCCCATTACAATGAAATAAATTTACATAGTTATATTTTAAGTATTTTTATTTAAATAACTAAATTGATATCTTGAGGGGTTACATGCGTTTCTCTAGCAAAGAATTGTATATTTTCAATACTTATTGTTTTCATATAAGATATGGAATATTTAATTCATATATTATTCCACAGAAACATATTTTACAAAGATTAAAAAAAAAAAAATCAAACTTTGAAACATCTTTCAACTGAGGTTAGGTGAAGCTGTAAGCCAATCCAATAATTCTATCGCTACCTTAATGACAGGAATCTCCGCTTGATAAATATTGCTAACGAGTCAGGGAGTCCGAAACTGAAGTTAATAGTGAGTCAATATACCCATCCGCCAAACTTTCACCCAAAGTTTCAACACACGCACAGCACCCTCGCAGCCTTGTCGGCAGAGAAAAAGCCAATGTTTGGTTTGGTGACTCCAAGATCTATAAGACCCGGTATAAAAATAAAGCGTTTGAGAATTTCGAACGTTCAGCCATGTCTTCGTTCAGAAACTCAGCTTCTTAGGTGATTACTTGGAGACAAATCGTACAACCACTACTACATTTTTTCTTTATAACGCAGGCTATCTTCAGGAGGACGTACGGAAAAAGGTGTCTTCCGGTGACGAAGATTCTTTCGCTTACAACATTAATTGTTTTTATTGTACATTTGTTACAAATGAATAAAATTTTTGATTTTGCCGCTTCCGAAAACAAAGGTACTTTCCTGATAAACTTACACTTCAGTGTGGTTTAGAAAATGAAAAATGTTATCGAAAATCTTATTTACTGCTATATGTATTGTTTCGTATTATCTTCTATTATTATTATTATTAAATTTCAAGTCAAACAGTTCAGTTCAGCCGCTTCGAAGAAATTTTGTTCACCAACACTGAAAGAAGCGTTTCGAAAAAAACGCGAGGGAGACGATAATTCTAAAAACTCTTAAAATTACGCTCATAACTTCGAAACTATATACAGATTTTTCTGAAAGTTCTTATTAGTATTTTGTTTGATATATCGTACACTAAATACAAAAGAGTCACAATTTAAAAATGAAAAATTTTCAGGAGGCAAAGGGTGCAATTAACACAACACACAAAGTAGACTTACCGGTGATTTTTCAGTTAAGTAAGATAGTGATGAAAATTTTTTTGAAGAAGGACCTGGCTACGCTTGGAATGTCCAATTGGCGCCACGTAGAGAAAAGAAGAACGACTGGCGCGCTATTGTTAACTCGGCTATAATCGCGTAAACGGTGTCTACGCCAATTAAGAAGATGATGATGATGAAATGAAGTCTCTTAAGTAGGTAGTATTCCAAATGGATATATTTTAAAAAAATTGGTTTTGAAAATTTTTGAGTAGGAATTCTTTTTCATTTAGTGAGCGTATGAGTTGTGACCATTTTGCAGTTAGTGTGCAAGACGTATATTCGATATTGTATACGAAGCAAAAAAGTTTGATTTTCTGAAATGCAATGGATGTAAGTCTTGAAATAATTTCTATGTGCATTTTTCTAACAAGATATGGAGGTGTTTATTTTAGACATTATATATTATATGGATATTTCTATACTTAACAAATACAATAAAAGTTTTGCACCTCTAAACCTAAGTATCGTGATGTATCGGCTCAATATTAATGAAGGAAGCTGTCTTTAATAATGTATTTCTATACTGAGTCGCTTATTTCTTGCGTAGCTGCTGGTAGCATTTAAAAAATATCTTCAAAAATTTCCAAAAAATCAATTACACAGAAATTGAAAATTTTCTGGAAAATATGCACGAAAAAATCTACTCCTTCAAATATTATATATATATATATATGTGGCTATACATTGTTTGCCAAATTTTTCCTTCTCATCAATTGTTGTCCATTTACCCACAGCTTTGCTGTGCAATGCCGCAACCATATCAGTCATCTTTACTACAAAAATAGCAAGAACAACTACATCAACAACAGCACCAGACAACAACGCACCAGACGCTTCCGCACCACTACAAACATATAGTATATACATACTTGCATAGCCGAAATCAAGTAAGGACGAAAAGCAGACAAAATCAGACTTCCCGAACGAAGGCGGCAAGTACCGTTGTTTGGGGGTTGGAAATTTGAGTGCGCGCCATTACTATCGCTTGCATGTGTGTGTGCGTGTGGGTGTGCTTGACAGGCTGAATGGACTGCTGTACGACATTATCGCATGCGGCAAGGAATCAAGAAAATATTGCAACGACAACTCCAATAATAATGCAATAAAGAAATAACGAAAAAATATGAGAAGAAAAGGACAGCCGGCAAATAAACGAATTTCCTTTCCGGTTTCAATGACACGGTTGCTAGTTAATATCAACGCATTCACGTATGTGTCTATGTACGGCATTTTAGTGGAAAGGTGAGTAGAGGTGGGGTGGGGTGTTAAATGTAAAAATATTTTCGGATTGCGAGGAAATTGAGCGAAGCGGCAGCAGCTAGCGAGTGAATGAACGATAGCGAATTTTGCGCTAAATTGAGTATGCCCGGCTGTGGGTTGTGTATGTGTGTGCGCGTGTGCAAGTGTGCGTGTGACAGCCAAATAGAATGCGAACTTATTTGTTGCTGAAGTAGTATGTACGAAATTAAATTACCGCTATTTCTTTGATTGCTAAAAAATTGTGTGCGCGCACAACAAAGACGAAGTCGATAAGACAACAACAACAGCAATAAGGTTAGCTAACTATTTTATTGAATTTCATCAATTTCGTGCAGACATTTGCGTCAGCAACAACAGCAAAAGGAAGCGTAAAGTAAGCAATGCTCACACGTACACACACATACTCAATAAATATTATTGGTTTTGTGATCTGATACTTTACTACTTCGCAGGCTTGCATTCGTCCTCAACAACGCTAATTGCACAGCGGTCATGGTCACCGGAGCAACTGGTGCGGAGCATGCGACTCGAAATCGTCGCATCAGTCGTATAAATAAGGTTCACATATACATACATGCCTATATTTATTACAAAATTTGCTTGTTTTTATATCTGCTCGCCGTTTCCATGGCTTTGTGGCATAAAAGTCAAGCCATGACACTTACCTGCCTGCCACTGTCATTGATTTGTGTTCGCATGCGATATATGTGGCATTTGTATGGGTGATTGCGATTTGTAAAAGTTCACCTGTTATTGACTGCTACACCGATAAGTGTTGTTGTAGCTGCCACAGCGCACTTTGACTTTGATAGGCTGTATCCTTTTGCCGTGATCACGCACGACAGGATATGCAACACACACACCCGATGATGATATATTTGTATATTAAAATTATACTTAGTTACAGCAAAAAAAGTTGATAAATTATTGTAAGATGTCTCAGTTACATTAGAATTGGATAATTGACATTTAAAGATTGATTCGTTTTTCCATAGATTCTTACATATTCTTATTTGAACAAGGCTTTATGTGGCGGAACTTATACAACCGTATTACTTGTTCTGTTTAAAAGCTATTTAAAATATATGAAAATCTATCATGTCTCAGTGAAGTTCAGTCGAGATTATTAAATATTGCGCTGAGCCCGCTGAGATGCTTGTATGTACATATATTAGGGTGGATAGAAAATTGTCTTCGCTTGGTACTCTCAAAAATATACTCTTAGACACCTCTAAGAAAATCTCTCCAAGAATGGGCATTTATTTGTAACTTGAAAAAAAATGTGTGGTCTCATAGGTTTTTTTAGGAAATAGAGTGCTCTGAAAAAAGGTCTCTTACGATTTTGTCGTGAAATTAATGTTTTGAAAGTTATTAAGAATTGAAGTTTGATTATTTAAAGGAAAATTTGTTTTTTTTTTTTTCTTTTGAACTCATTAAATTTCTCATGCTATGGAATCAAGTGGTATGGAAACTGTTCTTTGTTGTTCATTAGAAATTGCTAATTTAGAATTTTATTTTCAAAAAAGAAGCGACTAAGTGGCTTTAGCAACGTTATTAAGGACTCTGCAGGTCGAACGCATAAGAGAGCAAGAAAAAAAAGACATGTAAAAAGTTAAAACTGCTTTCTGAAAAATAGATGGCATCGATTATGGTATACTTCTTTCTGCTCCTAGAGCAATTCTGGCAAATAGTTTAGCTAACTATATTTTCAGCGGAAAACTTTTGGGTTATGAAAAAGCTCTCTGAATTTTTTTTGCCAACTTGACTGCATCAGGTGTATCGCAAAGAGAAAAATAATATATTGACAACATTTTATAGACTCATCGCGTATAATGAACCCCATATTTCAACATTTACTAAAACTGTACCTTCTAACCTATTTCATCTAGTCTTGTAACCAAAGTCAGTTTGAAAAATTACAATTTTATGGCCAATAAAGAAGAAAATAACCAATATTTTCCAAATCCACAAAAGTCGAGCATACATACATCACTTTTAAATGATCCAAGGGCATACGCTGATCTCGTTCAGAATGGATAATGAATTATTCCACTTCCAAGTCAGTAAATTTTTTTCTAATTTTCTTAAAAAGCATTTTTATTATATAAGTAAACAAAATAATACTCATTTGCCTTAATTAATTTACTTTAATAATCGACGATTCACTTTGAACAATTTTGGATTCCCCTGATTCCGTAGCCGCTCTCTAATTGGACTTTCGAAAAAATGTGGAAAAGGTAGTGAGTAATATCTTTTTGCTTCTAATTATCAAAAAAAGTATTACAACCATAGATGAGAATAGGTAATGAAAGAAGGACTGCTCAAAACTTTGATTTTTCACTAAATGGCGGCTTCCCGAAAAAAGTTTTTTTTGTTTTTGTGACAAATAATTTACTCTTCAGAGTTGTCTAAAACACCGAATTTATTATCAAAAATCTTAACTCCTCGATTTATAACTGAAAATTAAATCTAAGAAAATCAAGTGGAAATTTTAAGTCGAATGGATCATCCTTCTAGAAAATTTTTTCTCAGGGAGTCTGAAAACAGTGTTTCGAGAAAGACACATTTATAGTTTAGAGAATGATTACAGTAAGATAAAAATCTTCTTCTTCTTGATTGGCGTAGWCACCGCTTACGCGATTATAGCCGAGTTAACAACCGCGCGCCAGTCGTTTCTTCTTTTCGCTACGTGGCGCYAATTAGATATGCCAAGTGAAGCCAGGTCCTTCTCCACTTGATCCTTCCAACGGAGCGGAGGTCTTCCTCTTCCTCTGCTTCCCCCAGCGGGTACTGCGCGGAATATTTTCAGAGCTGGAGTGTTTTCGTCCATTCGGACAACATGACCTAGCCAGCGTAGGCGCTGTCTTTTAATTCGCTGAACTATATCAATGTTGTAGTATATCTCATACAGCTCATACTTCCATCAAATGTGATATTCGCCGTAGCCAACGCGCAAAGGACCATAACCTTTCGCAGAACTTTTCTCTTGCAAACTCGCAATGTCGACTCATCCGTTGTTGACATCGTCCAAGCCTCTGCACCATATAGCAGGACGGGAATTATGAGTGACTTATAGAGTTTGGTTTTTGTTTGTCAAGAGAGGACTTTGCTTCTCAATTGCCTACTCAGTCTGAAGTAGTACTTGTTGGCAAGAGTTATCCTGCGTTGGATTTCTAGGCTGACATTGTTGGTGGTGTTTACGCTGGTTCCAAGATAGACGAAATTATCTACAACTTCAAAGCTATGACTGTCAACAGTGACGTGAGCGCCAAGTCGCGAGTGCGACGACTGTTTGTTTGATTACATGAGATATTTCGTCTTGACCTCGTTCACTGCCAGACCCCTTTGTGTTGCTTCCTTGTCCAGTCTGGAGAAAGCAGAACTTACGGCGCGGGTATTAAAGCCGATGATATCAATATCATTTGAAATTTCATATTTGAAATCGACGAAGAGGTGGTGAGTGTCGATTCTCCTTTCACGGGTCTTTTCCAAGATTTGACGCATGGTGACGCATCTGGTCGGTTGTTGATTTTCCGGATCTGAGGCCACACTGATAAGGTCCAATCAGTTTGTTGACGGTGGGCTTTAATCTTTCACACAATACGCTCGATAGAACCTTATATGCGATATTGAGGAGGCTTATCCCACGGTAGTTGGCGCAGATTGTGGGGTCTCCTTTTTTGAGGATTGGGCATAGCACACTTAAATTCCAATCGTTGGGCATGCTTTTGTCCGACCATATTTTACAAAGAAGCTGATGCATGCTCCTTATCAGTTCGGCCCCCGCCGCTTTGGGTAATTGCTAAAACTTTGGCTTCTAAACTAATTGATGACAATACCGAATACTCTCACTCTTGGCCCTAGCAATACTGGCAAGTTTCTCTTTTCACGCTGGATCTGCACTTTACACCAGCGAAAAATATTTAATCGAGCTTTCTCAGAAACTAGCTAAAAGCATCGATAAATATTCAATTAAGATTTGTCACTCAACGGTAGAGCATATAAAATGCCACACCATACTTGTAACATAATGATGACCTCTACCAAATAAATATGCAGTTCACACTTCATTACCCACACACACACAACCACCGATGCATATTGTATGTATGTATATCTGAAATAAATGAGAAACTGTAATAAATTCCAAGCTAACCTACACCACTATCGGAGAGCAGGTCAAATGAACGGCCACCCGGTACACAAATGTGCAGACGACGAAAATGACTGCCACAAAAATCGACACCACCATACCACCGTCATTAGGTGTCACTTAGCGGCTACGTGCATAATTGCGAAGAGGGTTGTGAGCGGGCGGCTGAGCGACAATGTCGCAGGAGTGCTGCGAATGTCAAAGTCGCATTTTCGCGTTTTTGTGGAATATTTTTTGTTTTTGTTTCCCGGTGTTTGTTGTTGTTGGAATTTTTTGACTTCTCTGGTTGTTATGTCATTTATTTATTTTATTGTTTTTGTATTTAACGTTGTTATTTTCAGTGTTGTTATTGTATTTTGCGATGTCATATTGTTGTTTTTGCATTTCGTATTGTCATGTTCGTGGTTGTTGTTGTTGTATTTCACAATTGTTGTTGTTGTCATTGTTGTTGTTGTTGTATTTTACAACTGTTGTTGTTGTTGTTTGTTATTGTTGTAGTGTGCAACTCTTCTTGTTGTTGTATTTTACGATGCTATTTTCATTGTTGTTGTATTTAACGTTGTCATTCTCATTGTTGTTATTGCATTTTACATTGTTCTTTTCATTTTTGTTGCTTTTACCATAGCTGTTTTAGTAGTTTTATTATTTTTCATTATTGTTTTTGTTGTTTTTAGTGGAGTTGTCAATTCGTCTATTTGAAGCTGTTGCTCCTGCCAAAATCGCAAAACAGTCAGCAGCACAGACAAGACAGCCGACCGACAGAACAACTGACCATCGGTCGGACCGTTCAATTGCCGAACCAACTATTCCAAGTCTCGACCATGCGATTGGGCAGACAGCTGCGACAACCAAAGGAAAACACTCGAAACAGACGCAAAAGACAAAATGAGAGCAGTAAAAGCCGGCGAGCAAATATGCAACGTGCCAACGCTTAATGGGGATACAAGGTGGCATTACAACAACAAGACATACAGATTGTATATTTAGCGACAGCAAAGGCCACAGAAAGTGGTGCAACCAGCCACACTTTGTGGCATCTCTACAACGCGCTCAATTGTTCGAGGCGGGCATGCGCGCTGGCATGCGGTGCGCTTGCCGGCGTTGGAGGCTGCAGCATGCGGCTCTTAGGCCAAACAGCCAGCCGGCCGGCCGGCATAGCGCCGCCAAGGATGACAAAAAGGATGTTGCAGTTCATTAGTGAAACGTGCGCCGTAAGCGACGGACAGCAACGACCACAACGACAACGGTGACGGTTGACGACAGAGACAAAGACGACGAGGTAACAAGGACGATGTGGACACGGCGTTGCGGGCGGGTGTAGTGAGTGTTGTTAGAAGCGCCTGGCGGTGGCGAAGGCGGCGTCGGTGGACACAGCGGCCAAAGGGCAAGTGCATGTGTGTGTGCGCGCGCGTCTGTGGATATGTTGGCGGTATTTAAGGCACAGAGTTGGTGGTGTGTAAACAAACGGGACATGTCTTTACAAAATATACAAAGCGTGCGAACAATGAGTGGCATTCGAAGGAAAATAAATGGCGATTTGAAAAGCGAATCTATGAAGTGGTGATACTGTTTGGACAGTTAAGCGCGGCCTAATTAGTGAAATGAATTCTTTTCGCCCAACTTTGTTGGCTGTCTACAAAGGTGTTAGTGTGTGTGTGTCGGTGAGCGCGCGAAAACGGTAGCAAAACGGCTGTTAAATGTTATGTAATTAAATAAATTGAGTAAAACAAAATGAAGCACTTACAAGACAAAGCGCCAACAATAAAATAAAAGGAAAATAAAAATCCAAAAGAAAAACAAAAAAATGCTAAAATTCCAAAAAGATATTTAGCACTCGAAATGGCGCTGGTGTTCAAGCGTTTGGGCGCTGTCTGCGCACGGGAGCCAAGCGGCAATAGTCATCGTCGCGACAGACAGCATCGAAGGGTTCTTGACTGCTGGCTACTCTAGTGGCCAGTAGCTGGCAATGTTCTTGCTTGTTGGATAGAAGAAAATTGCGAACAATTAGCAGAGTGTTGTTTGCCTTAATTATACGGAGAGGTCAAAATCCAGCAGCCGCGGGAGCAACTAGCCATCCATCCAGCAAACGGCGTTGTAAATCTGTACAATAAGAACTAAAGCAACAAAAGCAAAAAAACAATAATGATAACAACAGCAACAACAACAAAAATAGCACCAACCGGAGAAATAGCAATAACAACACCAGCAAATGACAAGCAAAAATAGCCAAGACTTTGGTCTTTCGACCAAGAAACGTGCAGAAAAAAAAACGACTATCGTTTAAGACCAACGCTTTATTGGCCCGTTCAAAACCGGTTCCACACTGCCAAACTAGTAAAGAATCATATAGTCTTCTTTCATATGTTTGCTTTTACCTTCTTGGTATTTATTTGGTAGTCGCATTCGCACTCAGCGCAATTGTCTCTATGTACGTATGATGTGTTGTTGTTGCCAGCTTTTGGCCAAAAAGTGCGTACGTCTTAGCTGCTTTTGGGCTTAGTGTGGCGAAGAATGCCCACTTCTTTCTGTTTATTGCTTAGCTTTAGACACATACATAGGTAAACGTCGTGTTTGTATGTATGTATGTTGGTATGTTAGTGTATTTGCGTACGCATGTTTTTCGGCGTCCGTCAACAAGTGAGTGCGTTAGCGTTAGCCCGCTACTTAACTCTCTATTTTCTCTGCAGCTAGTAGCCGAAAAATGCTTTTAGTGGGGAAGTAAATGCCAAGAATGTGAAATGCACACTATATATATGTTGCAATGGTTGAACAATGGAGATAATATACATATGTACTAGAGGACGGGTTCACGCATCACTGTAGCTGATACATAAATAATACTACTACTACCATCTATATGATTTTTATTAGTTGGATTATAACTATTAGTTAATGAGATATAGCATTTTTGAGAAACATCTTGTGCTAGTTTACAAAAAAATGGATCATGAAGCATTTCGTGTGTTAATACAGCATTGCTCTTTGGGGAAAAATACTGTTGAATTTGGGCTCAGGGAAATCCACCGTCATTTGCTAAGCGAATGCTCTGTGCAAAGTGGGTGCGTCGCAAGTTCATAATCCAACAAAAACAACGAGCAACTGATTCTGAGAAGTGTTTGAGTACCCTTTAATCGTAGTAAAACCGAATTTTTGCATCGGTGTTTGACAATAAAAACATAGCTCTATCATTTACCACTCCAATCCAATCGACAGTCATTCCAGTGGACTGCACATGATGAACCGCTTCTCAGGCGTGCAAAAGACGAAAAAGTCGGCTGGAAAGGATATTACATCAGTCTTTTGGGATGCACGTGGTATAATACATACTCAACGACTGATTACTGAGCCAGCTATAATCCATTTCACTGCATATTTGGTTGCAGTTCTTTTCTATTATTCCAAATACTTAGCGATTGTATTATTTTTGAGTAAGAATCTGTTTTAAATTGTACGCAAATATTCAAATGATTCCCGCAAATATGAATTTTGAGCAAATGGTTATTATTTGAAATATAATTTTTGTATGAAAGGTATTCTAGTCCTTACTCTGGTTCTAAGCTACCTCCCCACCAATTTTCAGTCAAATCGATTCAGCTGTTCGTGAGTTATAAATGGTGTAACTAACACGACTTTCTTTTATATATATAGATATATATATACACTAACATTTTTATTATATTTATTACTTTTTTGCAGTGTTGAATGTTAGTTGTGCATTTTTCCCTTTTTTTCGATGGCATTTAATGACATAATTTTGCTTGCGATTAAAAATATAATATTTTCACAAAATCACGTTTTCTCAAATTTATGGCACATCAAAAGCATGTAGTAATTGCTTTCTACAGTAAACTCGTTCGAAATTCTTCACCAGAAATTACTTATAGTGCGATGTTGCGCTATAAACTCGAGTTTATGGATTTGAGTTTTTGTTAAACTTCTAATTTAATTTGAAATTTTATGGACGCATGAAATCTTTTGCTAAAAATTTATTCATGGTGCGATAATAAACTCATGTTTAAGATTTTAGGTTTCACAAACTCTGAGTATAAGTTGATTTTGTTTCGAAAAGAGGCATGAGTGAAGTTCTTTGGGAAAATAAAATCTTGGTGCGCTTAGTTAACTAGAGTTTAAGATTTGCGGTTTCATAAATTCCGAGTTTAACTTAAAATAAACTCATAATGGGATATAAACTCGAGTTTAAGATTATAGGCTTAACAAACTCCGAGTTTAATTTAAACTTTTTACTAAAATAAGCAGACGCGAAATTGTCAGCAAAAAAATGGAGCGAAATAATAAACTAATAACTCGAGTTAATTATCGCACTCTATTTTTTAATAAGAGTCATAAAGTATTTTACAAGTAAAAGAAGGCGTGTTACCAGATCCTCGACTGATAAAAATTAGATCCTATTTCGGTTAATAACTCTCGTAACATACAAGATTGTCACTACTCACAAATTTTATATTAAAATATTCAATATAAACACTGAGATCTATGGCGAATATTAGTCTGATTTTGACGTTTCAAGACACTACTCATTGCCTATGAACCATGAACCCAAAAATTTTAAAGTCTACAATTATTAACTTCAAGAGATTTTTATCAACTACAATTTTTATGAACTACAATAAAATTCTATATAATAAGTGATCGTTGCCTGTTTTTACAACAGATTAGGTTATGGTTATCATCAGACATTTCACTCGGATAGTCCGTTATGGTACCTAAAAGTGCTCTATAACAGGTCTTAAGACAATTACAAATCGACAAAACGCTTTGAGCTTTTGTTGAGACAGCTAATGTAATTTTTGGCTATGTCTGCTGGTTCGGCGAAGATAAAACTACGGGGAGGTTTTAACCTCAGTGTTGCAATGGATGTTTCCACCTCACCCTTCTCCATAAAACTTTGACAACTAGCGTGCGACAAAATATTTACGTTTGCGGTATAAATGTTTATTTGATAGTGTTCAGTTTGAAGTCCTCCGATTGCTACAAGTCGAAGCTCTGCTGTCGGAGCGAATGAACACTGTCTGAAAGCGGCTGCACTTCGTGGCATTATGTCCGCTGCCACCTTTAAACAGCCAGTTCTATAGTCTCAAAAACACCAAAGTGGTTCATTAGCCAAAAGTTAAGATTGTCGGAGCGATTCTTATAAATTACTCTCACTCCAACCTTTTTTCTTAGCTTCGATCTAGCCTAGAAAAGGCTTACTGTGTCTCTTCTACAGGCGGTTGGTCATTTTTCGGACCACAGATGTTATGTTTAAAATAGCATTAAGTGCTAATCTTACTGTAGTGTCTCTGATATAGCAATGAGGCACGTTTAAGCTTCTTAGCAAATGTAGCCTTTTCCAGCGCACTTCAACAGGCGAATATACCATAAAACATTATTGGCTTCACTACGATTTCGTAGTGCCAAAACACAATCTTTGGTGAGAGTCACCACATTTACCCTATAGCTCCAATATAAGGCAACCAATGCCTTTCGAACACTCTCCTTTTGATCGCCATGAAAGCTTTCTACCGCTGATAAGCACTTATCAAGAGGTTGAACACGTGAACCTCCGTATGGAGGCGAGAGCCACGTTTGGGAACTTATACCTCCTAATAAATAAAACCATTTCTGTATGGGTTGATGGCTAAGCCGCTTCAGATTTCACAACAGCTTATCAAAAAATTTGAATTCTAAAAAATAAAATAGTTTTAACGGCTACAATGCCATTCTATAGAATAGAGTACATAACAGACTTCACTTTAAATGAGTAAGCCAACTGATATGAATGAATCGTCATCACAGACTTAAGAGTAATTTATTAATTGTAATTACATGTGAAACAGTTGTGTATATACATATGTATGTGTGTGTTGAGTGAGTGAAGTTAACGCCACACAACAGCACAGCATTTTGCGGCTGGGAGAAAACTATTTACCCAAGCCAACGAGTAAGTGCATAAGTACATTGTTTAAAGGGCCACACAAGTGCCAATTCTCGAATCGCCAATGATGACGATGATTACGAGCACAATGACAATGGTGACTATGGTGACTATGGTGACTATGGTATGACGAAGGCAACAATGACTAAAGTGGCCAGAAGTGGCGACGACGTCGACGACACCTGTTCAACGGCGTCACATACTGGGCAAATGTAAATAACACATTGCGAAGCAAACGCACACACATACACTCCCATACGTATACGGCTGGAGCTACGTTTTGTGGAAATGCAATTGCCTGAGACGCGCTGCTGCAACTGCTGAGGCCGAGTATAAGTCGACTAAATCAGCAAAATATGCTAAATATTGCAAAGCTACAAAACCACAAGAAACCCAGAACTTGGTGCATATGTATGCATGAATATATGTTTATTGTTGTTGCTGTAGAGTGTTTTTGTTGTAAGCGTTATTTTACTCGTTTGCTGTTGTTATTTTCTTTACCGTGTTGTATAGCGTGTCTTAGCATAGTTGGGGTAACTTGCACACATACTTACACACATTTACATATGGATAG
Organism: Bactrocera latifrons; assembly: GCF_001853355.1. NCBI lineage: Eukaryota > Metazoa > Arthropoda > Insecta > Diptera > Tephritidae > Bactrocera > Bactrocera latifrons. Next base: position 3,927,527 of record NW_017536629.1, read on the forward strand.
ATAGGCATACACACATGAACACATGTGTATATGTATACCTAGCAGCAACTAGCTACTGCTGTTTGGCTGGACGCTGATGGTCTTGCATGGCTTTGCACGAGATTTGCGCAGAAATCGCGCGCACAAACAGACTGACATGTCCAACACAGACATACACATAGTTTAGTTACATGTACATATATATTTGTGTAAGTATGCCTGTACATTTGTCTGCATAGCCACATGTGCGTTTACTTTTTCTCGGCTGACTTGATTGTTTTATGCTTGCGAAGTTTGTGGAAGAAGCAGCTTAGATTTAAGCCATGTCTTCTTCAAGTGTCTACTTTTCTTCGTCGTATCGTGCTCGTTACGGCTGCTTCGCACCGCCGCTCTACAGTTGTACGTCGTTTCGTTTGTCAGTGTCGGCGACGATCTTCAGTGTTCTTTCGTGGCTCTGATTTGGCGCTCTTTCCGCAGCCGCCTCATGTGCCAAATGATCAGCGCTTGGCTTGGGGCTGTTGCGTCCTCGTCGGTCGAAGCGCGTTTCTTACTGCTTTTAATTCTTACTTCGTTTACATGCTGCTAGCCATCGTTGTCAATGCTTCTTTTCAGCTTTTCTTTTTGTTATTGCCTTTTCCGTTGTTGTTGTTGTTGTTGTTGTTTTGAAGCAACTTCTTTTGCGTCTGCCGTTTTAGGTAAAAAGCCAAGCGATTTTCTTTTAGTTCTTCGCTGTGTTACTTGTACGTTTTAATTGTTGTTGTTGTTGTTGTTGTTTTTTGCAAATTTTTTGTTGTTGCTTGCACGACCGCCAATACCAGCTAGCGCAACAACAGCAACATCATTATCATCAGCAGCAACGCCAACGCCAACGTCAGCCAAAAGCAATGCCAAAGTCGGAGCCAAAGCCAGTGCCATCGTTGCTGTCGTGACGTCCGTGACCACGAACTTGAAAATGAGCCAAAGCGCAGACCAAAAGCAAAGTGAAGACAACTAAGCTGCGCTCCGCACAACAAGCACCATCGGTCAGAAAACACACACACTCATCACGCCACTGCGCGCGCTATCAAACAAACCAAGCGCGCGCTATGCAGACGAAGTGTTGCAACACCAAAGTTGCTTGCTGCCGCCATCGTCACCGCCGCTGCTGTTGCTTGCTATTGCTGTTGCTCACTTGTGCACGCCAAAGTTGTCGACCATCGCTAAGCCGGCTCATTTCGTTTTGGCTTGTTCATGACCATCAAACAACAATCGCAGCGCTGGCGCTGACTGGTTGCCGAATAGCAGCGCTGTGCGCTTTGCGTTTGCTATAGCGCCGCTGCGACACGAACGTAGTTCAGTTGGTTTGAGTTTGAGCCGAAGTGTGCCGGTTGTTGTATGCTCGGGGTGTTTCAGCGCTCACACGCTTTTTCGCTCTCTCGCTGACGCTTGTAGTTGCTAACGCTGTGATGCTGTTGCGCGCATGTTGCTGCTGCTGTTGGTAGCGTCGCGCATATTGGTTCTTGGACATGGTCAAAGCCAAGAGCAACTGAGATTATTTTACGTACATACACGCTTGTGCATTTTATTTTCTGCTGTGGCGCGGTTTTGTTCAAAAGATATTTTGAAATTAATTAAATTAAATACTTTTTTTATAACTTATAAATATTATATTATAATTTTTATATTTTTAACACRCGCTTTCAATAAGCGCGCCGGTAACAACAGTTACTACCAAAGCGCCACGCAGTTACATGCCACCATGGCGCGTTCACAGAGGCACATACTCCCGCATTCACACACACACATATACATACACATATGTACAGCTTCATCACCTAACACCCAACTGCATTTGTGCTTCCTCTATTCTCTGCCATAACACACTGCTGCCACGCTACCGACTGCAACCGCAGCAGCTGCGTCAGCAATCTCAGTGTTCTAACCGCGCGGCCAAATCGTTCAAACGTTTGCGCCGCTGCTTGTTCGATGCGGTTTGATTTGTTACTCATTTGGTCTGATGCTCGCTTACTGCTTGTGCTTACGCGCACTTGCTTATATGCTTGTTTGAAGCGGTTCGAACACGCGCGTGACTCGCACATTTGAACGTCGCTGCTGCTGACTATCAGCTGCTCTTGCTGATTGCTTACCAACCAAATTCATCATCACCAACTGCACACAGTGTGTGTGTATCGCAACAGTGCGCTTCTCGGCGCTGTTGTCCATCTTCGCTACTTGTGCTGTGCTGTGCAGTGTTATTTGCCGTGGCCGCTGCTATCGCTGCCGCTAACGCTGCTGTTGTGTCTCATCCGACGCGCGCGTTCGACGTTTGGTTTTTGTGGAATTAGTATATGGCTGTCGCTTTTCTACAAGCCGCCGCGCTACGGAGGCTATATAAATAAGCGTAGAGACGCGGAGACTCCGAGTCTCTTTGAATTAAATGAAGCGGTGGTGTCAACAACATCCAACAGCCCACAGCGCTGGTCGTCGCAACTAGCCAACTAGCAATTTTTTTCAGTTTTTGCTTATTTAAAAGTACACACAAATATATATGATTTCTGCTTAGCGAAAAAATATTTCAAAAATAGCAGCTAATTAAAAACTAACCTACGAAACTAGCAAGTAAACGAGAGTTTTGCGAAATTTTTCAAATTTCAAAACCGTTTTTATTTGTTTCTTCTAGAAAAGTAAGCAAACAGTGACTGCGTTAGTGCAAATGCTTTTTGGGCAGTTAAATAATTTTGAAAAATTATTGCAAATAATTTTTATGCAAAGCGAAAATTTTTTGCAAAGCAAATCTCAGAAGTGTTGTGTAAAATAAGTGCTGACCGGTGTTCAAAACTGCCGAAGGACTATAATTAAAAGCAGCAACCACTGACAATGGATTAATTGTAAAACTGAGTGAGAAGTTCAACGTCATTTTATAAGCAAACGTAAAATAATTATTTGGAACTTTTAGCACGAAAAAATCTTATTTTTAGACAATCCTTGCGGTGCTTTAACCCAAGTGAAATATACAATAGTGTAATCTGCCTGAAAAGTGTCAAAAATAAATTGCGTTAAAAAATATTAAAAAAAAAACTACCAAACTTTTTAATTTAAATTGTGTGTTAATTTTTATGAAAAAGCACACAGGCGCCTTGAGTACGAGGAAAATCAAATTAGCAAGTGAAAAAGGTGAGTTGGAGCAGCTTCTAGCTGGCATATAACTTTAAATATTATGTATAACTTAAGCGAAATTCACGGTGATTAAAAACCTAAAAAACTTTGGGGTGAAAACTGAAAATTGTCGTAATGAAAATTGAAAAAAAAAAATTCATTTAGAACTGAAAATTAAAAAAAAAATATATATATTGTGAAATAATGATTAATGAATGATATGAAAGGAATTGTGTAGCTTTTTTTACAGAAATAAAATGTTTCTTTATTCGCAAAATTTTTTTCTGTTTAGAGAAGTGCTTTTTTAGGTTGAAAATATTAAACATTTAAATAGAAATGTTAAAAATTGTTATACATCTTAAAAAATTTTGCGAATTTTTGGGCAAATTTTGTCAATTTTATATAATGAGTAATTACAAAGCTTGAAATGAAAGAATGAAAAT
>NW_017536629.1:3932138-3937700 GCF_001853355.1 Bactrocera latifrons
AATATAATATGTTAAATACCAATGCACTTTTTTCTGCAAATAACATTTACATTTTTAGCTAATTTTTACCGAATTTTACAAATTCTTAAGAATTAAATAATTCTCCAACAATAATATTTACGGTTCAAAAAATTTTAAAAAACACTCCAAGGTGAATTCCTCATTAAGAGCACTTAATTTCTTATTAAAACCATATCTCATTTGATAACATGTCTCAACGTTGCTCACAAATCCCAGTTGGCAAAATTTACGAATTTCGCAGAATAATTTTAGTCACGCATACTAATGCAGATATCTGGTGCATCCCTTTATGCGTTAACAGAACCGAAAAAAAACCGCAAAATCTAAAGGGAAACCACAAGCATACACAGCCAAACGAGATAACGCTGTTATGCCAAAGGGAAGAAATGTGAAATAATAATTTGTAAAAGCAAGAAAAAAGTACCTGCTCGTGCAAAACAAACACATATTTCGTAATTTGCCAGCGACACCACATTATTATTTCATTCATTCATAAAWATGCTGTGGCAGTCAGCCGCAACCAGCGCGCCAGCCAACACACCCGCAACTATAAACCTCACACATATATATTATAAACTTCTACAAAGAGCCAGGCAACTTAGCGGCAATTCATTCAGCTAAGCGATTTAGGCAGCGGCACCGCACAGTTAGCGCGGCTGGCAGCACTTAGCGCGCTACTCGAACGTAAGCGGAATGCACACGAGTGTCCGATGAAATTGGCGTTTAAATAAAATGCTGAACAAAATGCTTTTAATGCTTTTAAAAAGATTTTCAAAACAAGACAACTCAAAAAGAAATGATAAATAAATAAAATCGCGTTAACAGTAAAGATGCACGGAATGCGCTGAGAAGCTCTCCGAGCTGTGGTGGTGGCTCAGGCGTAACGCCGTGCCCTGAAAGAAATTCAAACAGTTGAATTGAAGAATTTTTCTCTGCAGCATGCATTTTTGCTCTATGACGCGTGTGGTTACATACTTACCGACTAGTGACGGGGTTGGTTACATTCAAACTAGTTTGGTCACTAGTTGGATAAAAAATTTTAATTTTTGCATACTTTTGAATGCAAGYATTCAATCATATTATTAACCAATAAATTTACAATTTTTACTTTTACAACTAGTTACACAACTAGTTATTATAACACCACTTGACTTAACTTTGTTATTTTTACTTCTTTTAAATTGCGTTTTTATCTCGAAACTCCCTAGACAAAATTGTTGGCAATTTATTAGTGCCAATTTCAGAGAGCACCCTTCGAGTAGTGTCTAGCGGCTAAGCCCCTTTAATGCGCACCAAATTTCCACTGCACTAATTGCGTTGATACGCTACAAATATTTAAAATAAAACAGTTGCAGATATATTGCCCGCGCACTGAAGCGACTAATGTGGGTGAGTGGCTGAGAGCGTACGGTGCGCGCCGAAGGAAGCTAACTGGCAGGCATGTTAGCGCCTGGGTGCACGCTGCTGACTAGGGTAGTGAGTGAATGAGCCATTGAGCTGGGCATTAAAGGCGCGCAATGTGTGCCACCCAAGTGGGGTAAGGTTTCTATTTTCTCCTTTCGCGCGCAAGCTGCATTTTGCTAGTAACAAGTCGCGCGCATTTCGCGCCAGCACACGCTTGAAACCCGCGCTGCCCTTTTATATCGCCACTGTCTGCACGCGGATCCAGTAATGCCCCAGTCGTTGTCCTGTTGCAGGGATTCCGTTATGCTTAAGCTTAAGTTTGGGGTTGCTTGCTTGCTTCGTTTTTTGTTTATTTGGCTTGCGGCCGCTGTCACTGCCACGGCCATGGCCATCGGCGCCTCACACCGTTGCAGTATATAAGTATGCGTGTGCGTATGTCCTACAGCGACCTGGCTCGTTGGTTTATGGTTTATGGTTGAACGCCACACAGCTAAAAACAGGAGGGCTCTTCTTTGCAGCTGCCTGATGAGCGGTTTTCACGTTTTCTCGACTTACACATGTTTGCCTGCCCTTTTCGGGCATTGCCCCGCACCTGCGCCCCTCTTTTCCACAGTTTCTTGCTGTGCACAAAAGCTAGGCGCACTCATAGCGCTTTGTTATTTTCTTGCTGCGGCTGCTGCGGCACTTGTGTGCACTTGCCGCGCCGCGCTTCGAGTTCATGGCCGCATTCGCCGCCGCCGTGTAACCATGTGGCACGTTGAGTTCTGTGCTACAACCAACATTTTTATGCCAGTTGCAAGTTTGCTGCTGATGTTGTTGTCGTTGTTGTTGTTATAACTGGCTGCCTTGCTTGTTTTGGCACTTAATTTATGAATAGCATTTCTCTTTGGCGTTGCTCTTTGAAATTCAAGTGTGAGTGTGTATTTGTGTTTGTGTAAATGAGTGCGTGCGTGTTTGTGTATGGCCCGCAATCAAGTGTTTGTAAGTGTGTTCTTGTTAATTAGAATTTATGGGTGAAGGTTGCTCTTGGCTCTGCGCTTGCGGTGGAAATGCGGTCGCGTGAAAATTTACCTTCCAGCTTTCTTACAATTGTAAAAATTTAATTCTTGCATATTTATTGGGAAAATTTATGAAAGTTGCCAACTGTGACATTTCGCACAACCCAATGAGGCTTATAAATTCGACTTAAGTGCTGGTCGTAGACACTTACACTCAATATGCCGTAATATGTGCGAATATTCACATTTGCAACTACTAACCGCCAGCTAGCCGACACTCTCATGTGCTTTGCAGGCACCTAGTTCAATGCTTTCGACGTGTTTTTCTGCATTAGAAATTCAAAATAAGCCAAAAAAGTGCCATCAAAATTCATCTCAAAATTCTATGCGACACAGCCTTTGCCAGAAGCCGCCAAAGTACTACACAGTCGTTGCCTTCTACTCAAATGCGCTGGCTTTTTAGAGTTTTTCCTTCCACCAGCTTCTTTTTTCTAGTGCCCGTGTTCGGTCGGTCGTCTCGGTATTGCCGTTCATTTACAACAAAAGTCAACTCGTTCATATTTTATGACATTTTCATTTTATTGCCACATGTGCCACAAACACACACACACATTGCTCAGAGTGTGTGGTAAATAAAGCACACAGCAAGCGGGGACATCCGCTCAGACAGCTTTCCGCCGCCCTTTCGCTTGTCCACTTGCCATGCACTCCTATAAAACTCGGTCCATTCAGTTACAGAGTTTACAAAACCTCAACGAGTCTGGCAAAATTTGTTTAGAAAAAAGGTAGAAAAGAGGTGAAAAAACACTTGCAAAACAAATAAAAAAAAAAGGAAATATAAGAAAAAGATTTATTTATACTCAGAACATAGCGATATTTTTGACACAACCCAAAAAATACGCTAAAAACTAAACAGAAGCACAGGTTGGAAAGATTTTTGGCTAAGCCTTCTGTACAAACACGAATACAAGGAATTTAGTTAAGTGACTAAAAAGTCAAAAGTAGAGCTGCATTTGCGAATTCACTCGAATAACACTCAACTTATTTGACATGAAAGTGGGAATCTTTTTTTGAGTTTGGCAAAGAATTTCAAATTAACTTCAACTCGAACTCAATTTGTCCATTACACTCAATATTTTCTAAGTGTAACTTTTATTGAGAGAGTACTTCATTTGATTTTTCTGCAATTTATGCGACATTTTTCTATTAAACTCAATATTTTTGGGCGACAGTTATACCACTTTATATTTTTGAGCGAAAATTTTTTTGAATGAGTTTTAAAATCATGAAATCACACAATTTAAAATAAAATCACAGAACCACTCAATTATATTTATAAATACTTGAGTGCATTAAAAATTAGTATACAAGTTTTAATATTATATAATTACTCAATAAAATATAAAATCATATAAACACTGGATATCTTTTATATATGTATGTACATGAATTGTAATAAAAATGTGTAAAAAAAAAAAATCAAAATCATCAAAAAACTCGAAATCATGAAACTACTGAAAAAAAACATAATTACAAATTTTATATTTATTATGAGTTAAGTTCACTCAACTATTTTTGAGCAAAACTTTTGCTCAAAGTTTTTATTTAAAAATTTCCTAACGCCCACTTAAGAGCCGTCAACTTACAACCACATCAATAAATTCATAGAAGCATTACAGGTTTAAATCAGTCTGACGTTATTCTGCAACGCAGAGTATAAAGTCACAAAGGACCGTTAGCATACGCACACGTACACATACACTCAGATGCTGGAATGTATAATGAATCTCGAATGCAAACGACCGAAAATAAAAATCGAAGAGCAATGTGTCGTGTGTAACGGGACCACCAGCCAAAATCAAACAAGCAGTCAATGAAAAACGAGGGAGTGAGCGATTAGGAAGGGCATAACTAAAGTCAGCACCCTCACATACACATATTATATTTATAGTACATATATTTATGTATGTGTTGGTCTATCATGTATGAAAGGGAGGGTAGAGGGCGATAGTTCACAAGCAGTAACGGCAAAGCAGCAGGTGTTTAAGTTTATTCAGCGCACATTTTGCACAAATTGTTTGCGCTCAAAGGCGTTTTATGCACTCACTCACATGTGTGTGTTTGTCTGATAAACAAAACTAACAACAACAACAAAAAGTGGAAATGTTGCCAACTCGCATATTTATCATAAGCCATGAGTGGCTGCGGGGAGATGCGTTGGCATTTGCTGCAAGGGCTTATGTATGGCAGCGAAGTTGGCAACAAATATGTGATTTATATGCGGCAAGCCCACACACACACACACACACACACACAGACACCAAAAAGCGCTTAACTGCATGCAGGATTTCGTAGTAATATTTTTTATGACTATAACTTTGTTGCTTTGTCGTCTGCGCACTTTTTCGAGATTTATTGATGGGCAAGCCGTAAGCGCAAAACACAAAAAGACAACAAAAACAATAATAATAAAAAATAACGCAAAATGAATATACGTAAGCACAAAAGCCTCAAAGCTACAGGCTAGATGAAAAAAGCGCACAATACATTTTCCACAACTTGTAATATTGAATGACACAGCTGTGCCACAACCGGTAAGCTATGCAAGAATGGCCAAAATGCCAAAAAAATCGAACAAGAGAGATAAAGCAAAAAATTCGCAAAAAGCTTGAACCGCAAAAACACACCCATGCATGTATGCGTGTGTATGTGTGCGAGCATGTGTGGTTGTGCGTCGAAAAGGATTTATATGCCATTTGTCTAGTTGGCAGAGGAAGGAACTTTGCGGCAGCGTGTTCCTCTCGCAGGCTTGTCATGAAAATTCAGATTTTAAGCAAATGCGCTGTCATGCGGACACTTCTGGCAATGTCAATGTCTGACTGTCTGCAATATAAAATTTGACTGATGCTGATTGAGTGCTGGCTTTTTTTGGAGAGTTTCTGCAGCAGAGATTCTCTTGTAATAGCTTGCGAGTTGTTAGACAGGTAGATTACCGCAAGCATGTGCGCTGTCAGTGTGATATACTAATTTAAACGTCAATTCATCTTACAAATTTTGTGATATACGAAGAGAAATTGCGCTGAATATGATGTGATTTAGAAAAAAAGTAAAAGTTTAATTTGTTTATAAAAAATAAAAA
>NW_017536629.1:3937756-3940099 GCF_001853355.1 Bactrocera latifrons
TAATACACTGAAAAAAATTAAATATAAAAAATATTAAAAAAAAGTATATTAACATATAATAATAAAAATTTAAAATAAATAATAAAGCAAGAAAAATCGATAACCTTAGTTGCACCGAAGCTATAATAACATTCACTTTGCATTTTTATAGCACAAAAGGGTATAAAAATATCCTTTTCTTGATTTTAATCGATCCGTTTGTATGGCAGCTATTTGCAGCGATTATTGCAATGCCTTGAGTAAAAATCTATGCTGAACTTCCCGACGATATATTGTCAAATAAAAAATTTTTACTTATAAGGACTTGATTTCGAAAAAAGTTTTTCATACAAAGTCTTCATTTTTATTACTAAAAAAAATTTAAAATATTATGCCACCGAAATATATATGTATTATACATATCCTTGAAGTAGCAACATAACGTATGCCACATATAGTTTGAATATTTGTATCTTTTTTCTGCCGACAATTATTTTCCGAAATTTGTCTCAACTGTTCCCGTGTTTTTTGCCCAACTGCCACAATATAACTTTCACTTAAACACAAACATACTCAAGCAGAAAGTTTGTATGTGTGGACTTCAACCTTTATTTTAACACACATAACAAAAGAATATAAAAAATCGCTTAAAATAGAAAATTCAGCCCGTTTACGGAAGTGAAACGACGAGCCTTAAACATACTATACTTATTTCTAAGCTTGTTGTAGTTGTGCGCGAAGTACTTGTGAGATACCGCACAATTCACTTGTATTTTCGTCTAGTCGCTGTCTGCTCCAGAAAATCCTGGGCGGATGGGCGTCAAGACACAAACCGCCATACTAGACCAACATAGGTACATGTCGGCAGAAAGGGAACAATGCCAGTAAACAAACACAAGCACACAACTGAGCGTTGTAGGTTGCCAAAAAATATGTAAACTTTAGCAGACAAAACGCCCAGCTTCCGCTTAAAAGTTTTCTATTTCTGGCGATACACAGTTTCTGGCAAGCTAACTCGTACATAGACAAATATATGTATATACGTAAATACTTATATGTGTGTTTATAACTGATATATTTATAGCATTTACTTGTTCATGCATCAGACAGGACATGCACAGCCGTTTCAATGCCAAAAGCGACATGCGTAAGGCACGTTCTGTTTGCTGTCTCCGCAATGCAGTGTTGCCACAGTGTGGCGAAGCCACATAAATAAAATAAAAGGAAGAAAAAGTTTAAATAACATGAAGAAGACATTTGCAGCCTCAGCTGGCACTTGTTGTGCCGTCTGAATATATACATATGTGTATACTGTATGTATATACTGTAGTTTACTTCCTATATATAGACGTAACACGCACATAAAATATGAAATATATTTGNACGTAACACGCACATAAAATATGAAATATATTTGCTGTCTCTTATACACATCTAGATGTGTATAAGAGACAGGTATGTATATACTGTAGTTTACTTCCTATATATAGACGTAACACGCACATAAAATATGAAATATATTTGTGTGAGCTTTGCTTTTTTGGCAACCTTTCCGGTTTTACTTTACTCTTTGTTAGGATTTTCCTAATTTTTTATATTTATTTTATTTTATTTTTTTATTTTTATTTTTTTTATTTATTTATTTATTTTTATTTTATTTTATTTTTTTTTTTGTCGCATACACATTGTAGTAAAAGTGTACACGTAAAAGTGAAAAACCGCCGACGACAAGTTGTATAAATTTGTCTCTGCCATGAGTGGTTGCACTGCCGAAAATTGAAGGTTCCATTTAAGTTGTGTGGAGTGGCGTAGATTTCCACTGCTTTTGGTTGAAAATTTATAGTTAGTATAAAAGAACGTTTGATGTAGACATTTGCACTTGTTTCTGAATAAATGTACATATACATATGTATATGAGCTTTAGGGCACTTTATAAAAAATTCAGGCTGTAAATATGCTTTTAAGGGTGCGGAAATGCTTTAATTACTAACCGGAACTTGCTATTAAGCTGCCATACCAATAGAAAAGCAAGAGAAATTTTGAAAGCGTAAGCATTAGGGTGGATAGAGAAAAAGTCGAAACTCTTTTTTTCTCTCGGTATTCTGAACGTATATTAAGTATTGTTAGTAGACAGCTCTAAGTGAGTCATGAACTTCAGGGTAAGGGAAAGGTTCTATCAAGGAAAATAATTGAATTTCAATACTCACAGTTTGGTAGGAAATTTACTGGTCTAAAAAAAAAAAAGATTTAACAGAAGGATACAATTTTACTAGAAAGTAAAAATGTTTGTATTTTATAAAAATTTCATGTATAGGGGTATTTTGAGCTATATGATATATGTATGTATATGAAAATACATTTATA
>NW_017536629.1:3940869-3942045 GCF_001853355.1 Bactrocera latifrons
AAAATTATTTTAAAAATGATAAAAATAGTATTTAATGGCTAAACAAAATAAATAATAATTATAAAAGTTATTTAGAAGGCGCCAAGTACCCATTTTCCCTGTTGGCTTTTCATTACAAACTGATAATTAAAAAAAAATGTTTTGAACAAAAGCTAACCCTTTTTTGCTATTTTKTAACCATGCTACTTTAAAAGCACACAAAAGATTCAAAAATTGCCAAAAACATTAAAAACAGAAAAATATAGCAGCAAAAGTTACTCATACGCCCAGTCACACCAAAAGCATCGCTGCGTGGTCGCTAAACAATAACTTTTTTAAGTCACACGCGCCACAGATTTTTCAAAGTCTAAACAATCAACGCCAGCAAGTTGACTTTATTAAATGTCATAGATAAAAACCTTCTTGTAAAAACATTAATAATTTGAGTTTACAACTACAAAAGCATGGCGGACAGAATACCTAGCATTATTCAGTAAATTTGCGCACAACATGATGCTGTTTTTTCATTTACAAATTTAAATATTTCCATTGAATGTATCGCGGCACATCACAATAGTTGGTGCAAATAATTAAAAGCATTTTTTTCGAAGTGCGCTCAGCTGCGCCCACAGTGTGCGCTTCTGTTGTGGTGGACATTGAAATTTCAAATAGGCGCAGCTGCGCGCAGTAACGTTTCATCATTGAACATTTAAATCAGCAAATATTTATTTTGCGTTTTTATAGTTGTGTGGCATATTTGTTGTCATTGTGCTGGTGTGTCTTTTAACGACTTGTGACCATCGGCGCAATTGTGCTGGCGATGACTGTACGCGATTACTAAGCGGCTTATTGTGCAATTGGGCGTGCTTGCTATTTTTCGACTTTAGTCTGTATTTCATTCGCTGCCTGCAGACAAGGTTGCATTTTTGACATTTTATTGTTGGCTGATAACTGTATTTGCCGAGGCGGCTGACAGGTTGACGCGAGCATGACGTGCGTTAGGCGTTGTAGACGCTTCCTTGACATTTTTTATTCACACTATGTGGGCAAATTCGTTTCGTTCAATATTTTTGGGGGATTTTCCCGTTTTTAATTTAAATTATGTGGCCTTTGGATATTAATTTTTTAGTTTAATATATATATATGTAAGATTATCAATTTTAATTAAAATCTTAATTTTATATACATACATATATG
>NW_017536629.1:3942291-3947377 GCF_001853355.1 Bactrocera latifrons
AAGTTTTTTTTAATCCATAAAAATTTATTACAGCTTTAATACTACTTTCTTTAATTAATTTTGTTTTTAATTTCGTTTCAATTTTACTAACATTAATTTTTATCAAATACCTCATATACTTTTTTATTGAATTATAATTATTTAATTTTTACATATGTTTAGTAAAATAAACTGTGGACCGGCCTTCTCTTATTAGTTTTTTTTAATTAGTAATTTATATATTTTTTGGTGTTTGTTCAATTTTTGCACATTTATCTTCAAATCTCTCTTTTCTTCTCATTGATGGCCGCCGAATTATGTGCGCTTAATTTTCGTTTCTTTACTTAGAAAAACTTAATTTTGCTCACACTTAAAGTTCATTAGCAATGATTTGGCACAACGTTAAGTGCAACAGGAAATTGGCGTTGCCAATTATATTTTTGCTAATTTTTTTAAAGAAGTTTCTCACAAGATAACGCCAAAAACGTGTACAAATTAATATAAAGTGAAAAGCGAGCACTAAAAGCAACAAAAATAAGTGTGATATTTGCTATACGGTGTGACATCAATTTATTTAAAATCACCCAGTAAGCCAAAATGTAATGAAATTTTATTTTTTATATAGTAGTTTATGTTTTCAATTTTTTAAATACATTTTTCTGAATATCCTCCGTAACTCTTTACCTTTAATCGACTTTAAAATAACCATAGATGATAAGCTTATTGCCCACTGGGTTGCTTTTGAGCAATTAATTGCTTTGGTAAGTCCACTTTTTCTTCTTCGTTTGCACTGCTTGCTGCGTGGGTGTGTGATTCAGGTCCATTTGTCCATAATTACGCTAATTAATTATAATTTACTTTAAATTCAATAAATAGCTTTTACAGAATTTCAAATTGCCCGCAGACAATTTTGAAGCAACCAAGTTTTCGCATACTCAAAGTCATTGCCAATATTTGGGTAACAAATTGCTTTAAAACAGCAGCAGCAGCATAGAATAAAAAGAGAAAATTAAAACAAAAAAAAAAAAAAAAAAGAAATCCAAAAACGGTGACTGTCAGCAAAGTTAAAAGATGAAACAATTAATTTTGGAAATTCCAGTTTTTTTCTGTGCCACAAAGCAGCATTTACAAGTGTGTTTAACTTCTGTTGCGATTTTTTTTAGAGTTTCAAACACCTTTCCCCACTCGTTTGCATACATTTTGCTTTGTTTGCGCTGTCTTTTTACATTGTCCGCATATTAGCATTTAATTTCTTCTGCTGCCAACCTGTAATTATGCCATTCTAAAATCCGTACACACACACACACACACACACACATACTTACTATTTAATTAGTTAGTCAAGCTGCTAACTTTTACATTTCTGCTTGCTGAGTTTGGCGTTTATTTTTAAAAGCTGATGCTGCTTTTACCCTTACACCGTTATTTTTCCATATTTTATTGCGACTTTTCAAATTCTGCTCATTATCTTTAGCAACTCTTTTGCCGTCCAATGACAGTTAGCTGCTCAAATTTATTGCATAATTAATATCCGCATGCTATGGGAATTATTTTCTACTTTATTCTGCTTGTAAATCTGCTTGCTTTAGCTGGTGAGCGCAGAATTTCTCAAAGTTGAATGAATCACTGCGAACGGCAGTCTTCTTCTTCTTATGAAGCGGCGAAATATTAAAAGATTTGCTTAACACCTGGATTTCTGTATAATTTTTGTTGTTGTTTTCTGCGTTGATTCGCTAATTTTATATATAAAATGATAGCAGTTTTATTGTTGTTGTTGTAAAGGAAACAAACAATATTGTATAATGCGGCGAATGATTTCTTAATTTCGTAATAAAATAAGATTTAGCGTTAAGAATTAGTTGTTGACATGAACATCGGCGCTGTTCTTCTTCTAATTGTTATATTGTTACTAAAAATAACAAAGACGTGATTTTGAGAAAATGTTTGTTGTATGTTTGTGCTGATAATTAACAGTATTATTGAAGCATTGTATACAAAGGTGTTTTTGTGGCGCAAAATAAGTGACGAACAATACATTGTGAAGAATATAAACACAGAAAATTATAAAATATAAATCGAATATGTATAGTTTTCGAATATAATACCTTAATTTAAACACAAAAGTAATAATTAGAATTTAAAATATAGTAATTTAAACTACAATTAAATTATAATAATCCCTAAAAGTATTTACAGAATAAATTGTATTAAAAAAACGCAAATAATACACTGAAAAAAATTAAATATAAAAAATATATAAAATTAAAAAATAATCAAATAATTACATTATTCCGTAAATTATAAATTATAATTAAATCCTACAAAAGTAAATAGTCCAAATTATTGTAAAAAAATAAAAAAAATATTTATGAATAAAAAGAAAAACACGGAAAAAAATATGTATCTATAAAATGACAATTAAATAATTCCAAAATAAAACCGAATTTTCCAGTCCGCGAAACACTTTTCATACGTTTTTTCGAGTAAGCTTTCAGCTTCTTCAGCGAATTTTGTTTTATCTCTTCGATTAACTGAAATCGGATTCCACGAACTGGCATTTCAGTTTGGAGAACAAGAAAAAATCAGATGTAGCCAAATCTGGCGAATACGGCAGTTGATGGTAATTAATGTGTTTTGGCTTTAAATTCAGTTACTATCGTGGTTTGAGAGATGGTGCATTATCATTGTGCAAAATCCATGAACTGTTCTGCTACAATTCCGGCCGTTTCGACGGGTGTTCTCACGCAAATGCCCTAATATACTCATATAGAACTTCTCATTGACCCACAGTCCCTCCAGAACAAATTCATGATGCACCAAATCATGAACATCGAAAATAACTTTGAGCATCACTTTGATTTTAGAGCGGCTTTGGCTCATTTTTCCCTCAATTCCAATTATTGTTGACTAGTTTGCATGTCAACCTCATGAAACTGTATCCATTGATAGTTATTGCTCTTCATGAATGTTGTATCGGAATTCGCACATTGAAGAATGCTCTTTCGATCTGCTTATGGTACTATTTTTGAAAAAAATTCAGCTTTATCGGGACAAATGGAGCCAGAACGCATTTCATACCTAAAATATCAACCAAATTCATTCGAACGGACTCGCAAGAGATATTGAGCTCTTTTGACTTTTCTCTGACAGTTGCCTGACGATCTTCAAGCACTATATCCTTCACTTTTTTAATATTCTTCATCAGTTGAAGAGGTCGAAGGACGTCCAGAATGTGGCATGTCTTCAACGATCTCTCTATCGTCTTTGAAAGCCTTGTGCCATTCGTAGACTTGAGTTTTTGATAAAACTGAATCATTGTAAGCCTTTTCGAATGTTTGCAAAGATATCGGCACACGAAATTTGGTTAGAAATACAAAATTTGAGAACAATTCTTTACTTTAGATTTTTTCCATTGTAGAAATCACAACGCACTACTCAGACATATTTTCATTCATTAAAATAACTTGCTTTTAGCACAAAATCTATAAATAAATTTTTAATAATGTATTCCCCTATCGTTTAAATTTTTCGAAACACTACACTTCAAAATACGATCTCAAGTGCTTTGCGCAATATTTTCTTTGCAAAATTTCTGCAAATTATTCTAAATTCATTTTAGTCCAGAGCTTTTGAAAAATGATAATTGTGCGCCAGCGAATCATCTCAAGTGGTTTCACCGATTTATTTTCCGGCTTTTTGCCAAAATACGCAGAAAGAAAAAAACTTAATTAAAACAAATAATTCAGTCATTAACTATTTAAAATAAAACCAGAAAAACCAGCACTTGAAATAGTGACCAACTGACTCACCTAATTCACAGCTGAGTGACGCGTCGCTGAAATGAGATGAGAGCATTTTGTTTTTAGGCTTTTGAAATAATTTGACGATAAAGATAGCGTTAAACTGCCGAAACCGATAAAATCAATAAACGAAACGAACAAGTTTTATTTGTAAGGCATAAAACTACATTTTATCGACAAGGTGAGGATAAATAAACAAAACAAAACACACAAAAATATAGTTTAAACAAATGACATGTGTGGAAACGTGAAAATAAATATTTTTAAAATATTAATAGCTATCAAAATATATGCGGAAGCTATGCGAGCACTTGCCGAGTACTGGACGATCGATCGTTGCCCTTAATCTGAGATATTTATGTATGTATATACACAAAAGTGTCATCAATTAAAAAAAAAACCTGAAAAGCCCATAAATATTTTGCAGTTACCACTTAAAAAAATATGAATCTAGTAAAGAATTGTTTATTCAGCACGAAGGTAATGCAACCGATCAAAACTTCACTCAAAAAAATCGAATGCAAAATTACAATTTATGCACAATAAATTATGAATTTATCATTAAATCAATATTTACGTATTTAAAATAGGCGTTAGTCTTACTTGTAGGAGCTCGATTACTAAAGCTATCTCCTCACTCACTTCAATCAAAATCTAAATAGCTTTCGGCGCTAATTCGCTGATCGTGATTACTGTTATCGCGATCGTCACAGCAGTTTCTGTTTTTTATGATTTCACATGGCAATTATCACATGCAATGCCCATTTGACGGCTGTTAACAGCGGCGCGATCATTGAACACCGATTGTCATTGTCAACATATTGTGCTGTAGAGTGGCGGCGTGATGGTCATGTGCATTATTTTTTCACATAAATGTTTAAATATATGTCGTTTTGTTTATTAGCTACTTATTTATGGTTTATGGTACCGCTCAATAGGCTTTGACAATTAGACAAGGCGCAATTACTGATCATGTACTTCATTAGCGATCTTCATTGATGCTTTTCGAAAGGTTTTTACAGCATAATAGCTTTAAAATTATTATTTGTAGTTGCTTATGTGGGGCCTTTTAATTGTTTTCGTGCTTTTTGAGTGTCTATTATTGTATTAAAAGCCCGAATCAGTTTTTTAATATATTTTTTTTTTCAATAAATATTTATGATATACTTTTGTATGATATGGATATATATTTTTTATTGATCGCTTAATTACTTATTTTGTTTTTTTTTTATTTTCAGGTTGGTGTCAATACTTTAAAATTTTACGCATGTACATACTTGCTTAAATTAAAAATTAAGTAAGTAAAA
>NW_017536629.1:3948024-3954992 GCF_001853355.1 Bactrocera latifrons
TTTAAAAAAATTATTTTTTGTTATATTTGAAGTTTAGTTTGAAAATATGAACACTTTGCATTAAAACTCAAACTGCTCAGTTTTAATCACACAAATCCGGTGCAGTATGTCACATAAGCATACCTAATTCCAATGTGTTTGACACACAAAACACTACGAATGCCTGCGAGGCGCCATACGCAAAGCAAAAAAACTAAGTAGACATGCAAATGCTTTAGAGTAGCAAAAAGCGCAAGCGTTCAACTTTTGCCCGACGCAAAACTCAATTTCTAAAGCAAACTTTACACTGCGTGTTAGGTACATATGTATATACGCCAAGCGCGTATGTGAGCAGCAAAATCACGGAAGCTGCTGTACAACACTGCCCAGCGGCCGCGTCGCGGTATAGTTCTTGGCCTCATTGACCATCTGAGGTCGCGCGCGCTGAGGCAGACTGCGGCCGTTATGTACTTTCAGTACGACGACTGTCACATAAATCACAACTATGCAGGAAAAGCTGCTAACACCGCCGCCGCCGCCTCCGCCACGGTCGCATACAACTTTTTCTTTCAGGCTTGACACTTTCTTCCGCAGCACAGCGCTTTGCCAATAACATGCGCATATACTATATACAAATTTTTTGTTTGCAACCAATTCTGTCATTTCTTGGTGCGCGCTACAATAGTTGGCAAAGAACAATAGCCATTGGCGATGCACAATAGAACTTCATCAATGGCGACTTTTGTTGCAAGCAAGCAAATGTGAAGCGCTTCTGCTGAACGCGTTTCGTAGCAGTTTTTGTGCGGCGCAATTTTACCCTCTCCTGTCCCCCGGCCAATTGTGACGCGCATAATTGTGCTCTAACTACATTGGCACAACAATTGCAAGAACAAAGGCCAAAACGAGCAAAAAAGCACACTTTATATTTGTCAGTTGGAGCCAACAAGTTGACAGGCTTTGGTTGGCGCTTTACCGTGCCGCGTACACAATATCTATATATGGTCGGGAGAAATTGCTTTTCTGCAAACAAGTGAAAATTTCGCTGCTGTGCCGATTCTAAAGCGATATGTCGTTAAACCGTTGGTCTATTGCCCCCCTCAACCGTCAACGCAACTTGTCAATGGCGAGTTCATTGCGTTCAACGGCAGCTGTCGCGCATTGAGTCACACTATTCTGCGCGTCGGTGTTCCGATTTTACGCTTTTATTGTGTCAACACGGGTTAGTACGCACCAACAGACCACGCGGAGTCGGCGTCACGGAGGCGGCCCGACGCGGCACATTAATCTCCTCCAATTCTATGCTTGCTGCGCTTTTTGACATCAATTTACGTCTGTGTTGGTTTTCTTAACGCTGCTTAACGCTGTTAATTAGACAGTCATATTTAACGCATATACTCGTATGTAACAACAACAAAGCGGCATTGAATATAAGGTAAATATAATAAAAGTATTCTTGCTAAACAAGCGAAAGTTTCACTGCCAGGTGGTGTTCACTGCTTGCAGTCGTGCGCTTGTGGGTGGCAACACTTTTTCCGCTTACACTTTGTCTGCATATTCTCAAGCCCTTATTTGGATTTGGCCGCGCCTGGTTCAAAGTAATATTCATGATTCACTTTGCGAAATTAGGTTGATTGCAGCTTTGAAAGGCTTAATTGCCGAAGAATTGTTTATCTATTTACTTTCATTCGAAAAACAGTTGCAGATTTATACTTGAGTTTTGGTGGCAGAAAGTGAATTTTGGTTTCAATTCTCAAAATTTCAAATGCAATAATTTAAATGCTCGTGTGTAAAAACCTGGATTCTAGTAGCTTTGATACCGTAATTTTCATATTCGTATTTTGCTATACAGCAATTAAAGAATTCGGATTTCCAATTTTGTTCTGAAGTGTGTGTTTTGTGTGTAGTTTTGGAATATCGGAAGCGAAATTAAAATTTCAAATTACGAAAATAAAATTAGAATTTTGTTTCAAAATTTCGATATTTTACTTTCAAATTTCGATTACGAATTTTGAAATTTTATTTTCAGATTTGAATTACGAATTTCGAAAATTAAAGTAACATTTTCTTTACGAATTTCGAAAGTTAAATTAACATCCGACACATTATCGACCTTAAAAATTAATATTAAAATTTTTTATTTCGAAATTTTTATTCTGAATTTAAAACGTTCTTAAGTTTCGAAAATGAAATAGATGTTTTAGGATTTCAATATCGAAAGAGAAATTACGATTTGGGTTTCGTACTACAAAAATAAATTTGATATTTTGTTTCAAAATCTTAATTTCAAATTTTCAAAATTTATTTTAAAATTATGATTACGAATTTCGAAAATCAAAATTTGCACTTCGAAGTTTAAAAAGCAAATTAGCATTTTATGTTTCGACTCTCGAAATTAAGATTTAATTTTTTCGAATTTCGAACATTGTACTTTAATTTATTATACAGATTTTCTCTTTAAAATTAATTTTAAGTTTCAAGACATGAAATTTATTTCGAATACTTTAATTAAAAAATTTGAAAAAGCTATATCTAAAGAATCGAATATCGAAAACATTGCTTTCAATTTCGAATTTGCGCCGACTTCAAAATTTAATATTTCACTTTAGTTTTCGCGCACTCAATTGGAAACACCATTTGCTTTGCTGTTTGAAATTCAACTTCGAAATTCTAATTTAGCATATAAATTTTCAATTTTGAAATCTTTTTGCAAATTTAGAGTTTTTTAGATTTTATGATATTTCGATAATTTAAAAAACCTTTAGTTTCGAATTTCTACCTAAAACAGTTTTCTTTCGATCTATTTTAGTATACATACCTTATTGGTATTTAGCACTAATTTGAATCAATAACATTTAAAAGCAAAACCAACACCGTCTCTAAATTACCTATTTAACGGAGTTTTATTTGTAGGTAATTTAAGTTAATTTGAGAGTGGCAATGCGTGGTAATGAATACAAAGTGCCCAGAACCTGTCACGCAAAGGCAGACATCAAGAGAAACACGATATTTGGGTCAGTTGAGTGTCAGTAACTCTTGGCGAAAACAAAAACAACGCCTACAATAACAATAAAGTTTAATAATAAAATAACAAATTATCACACATTTGAGAAATACAATACAGCAACAACAAAAGCAACATCAACCAACAACAGCACGGCGCGGTACTGTCAAAAGCGTGTGGTGCGCAAGCGCTGCCCTGGTTCGCTCAAAATTCGACATGATTCTGCGCAACATACATACTCGCTCATAAATAGCTAGATGTGTGAGCGTTAACAACAACAACTGCTGCCATTTAATTTGCTGTTGTCTGTGGCTGCGTGCCTCCGCGCGTGCGCACGAGTTAATTGAACTGATTTTTCTGCTATTCTGCGCGCTTCATTGTTGTTGCTTTTGCGATACTGTATACTTCTGTTGTCAGAGCATAGTTATATGCGAATTTATGCGCTAAAAGCATTTCTTTGCCTTGGTGGGGAAAAAGTCAAGAACACACTATTCTTCTCTTAAATATTTATTTCTTGAAATAAATTCACGCATAATTTATGATAACAGCTAGTGCTCCAAATCGTGTTTAGCTCTGCCTTTCATTGTCACACACTTACATATTAAATGTGTTATATTGCACGCAGGCGTTGTGGCAGAATCAGCACGCTGGCCTATAAATAATAATAAAAGCAATTGAATAGTTCGCTTGCGCGATAAACATCTCGAGATTAGGTCAGTGCGCAGTGTAACCGCTTATAAGCGAAAGTTCACAGCATGGCGGTACTTCTAAAGGAATTTGGAACTCTCTTTGCAGCGCAAGATTTGTATTGTTGAGGAGGTTGAAAGATTTGCTTTTATTGGTCTTTGATCTGGTACAAAGATATCAATATGTGCTATGAATGTGTGCGTTGTTGTAGTGTTTTGGAAATGTAAAAGCCGAAATATACAAGCACATTGTATATGAAGTAGAAAATTAAAATACTCGGATATATGTATAAGTAAATAGAGAGGAAAACTTTGTACAGATATCTGGTCAAACAAAAAAGTTTTCCATAAGAGGAATTGATTTGGATCGATCAGCTTGTATGGGTGATATGTGTTATAATAGTTCGTTATCTACGTTTCTACCCAAAATTTCGGATCGAATTTGAATTACGAATTTCGAAATTTAATTTTAGTTTCAAATTTGTATTTCGAACTTCAAAAATTATTTTCGAATTTCGAAATTTAAGTTAACATTTGCATTTCGAGTTTCAAAAATTAAATTAAGATTTGGTTTTCAAATTTCGAAATTCAGATCAAAATTGATACTTTAATTTATTATTCAAATTTTACTATAAAAGAAGTAGGATATGGCGAACCGTCATGGGTAAGCGAATTTGGAAAAATCGATCAATATACCAAAAATACTCCTAAAATTTACGCTGTTCAGTGCATAATATGAATTTTATAGTAAGAAAATAAAATTGTAATTTTGTTTAAAAATTTTAGTTTCAAATTTAGATTTCGATCTTCGAAAACTTATATTTGAAATTTTTATTTACGAATTTCATAAATTAAATTAACATTTAATTTTTCGAATTTCGAAATACCGTTAAATATTCCTTTATTTGTTTTACATTATTCGTGACAAAAAAAATTCTAGACGTATAAAAAAAATTAATTTACGACAAAGTAAAATTACATTTAGTACACGATATAAAAAAAGATAGTTTTCAAGTAATCGACAAATTTCAAAAATATAAATTTAAATTGCAAATTTTCCAATTCAAAACTTTGTTAATATAAATCAAGATAAAAAGCAAACCGCACTTAGTCAAAACCCATAAATCATATTTGCCAATCAAGAACACTTTATTTTTAATGCATAAACTCCGCTGCAGACAAGCGAAGTTGTTGCCTGAAAACAACTGTCAACTCGACGCCAACAACGACCGAGGACATTTATTTTTATAACTTAATAAAAGTGCTTATAATAAATAATAAAATGCGCTCCCACCATGTGAACGCCATAAAATGCTGACACACACGTAAACTAAATCAAAACGTACGCAACGAAAATGCAAAAATATGGCAACACAATTCCTGCAACGTAGTGTCAAGACAGCATTTAGAAGAAAAAAGAGCAACGACAAACAACTGCATTGGCCAGCTACGTGGCTGATGGCGCTTTTCATCTCACGAAAGCACACACACACACGCGTATGCCACAAATCAACAACAATTTGACACTGCAGCAGGCTGGCAGGCAATACCTGCAACTTGCCTAAGTGTCCGTCTGTCTACGCCCTGTCTCTTATACACATCTAGATGTGTATAAGAGACAGCACACACACACGCGTATGCCACAAATCAACAACAATTTGACACTGCAGCAGGCTGGCAGGCAATACCTGCAACTTGCCTAAGTGTCCGTCTGTCTACGCCGTCGATTGCAAATTTTATTGCCTCAATTTACATAAATAAATTATTGAGAAGGCTTACCCAAGCAAATATTCAAATTAAGAGGCAAGCAAAAAACAAGTGAAATAAAATATCAAGTTGAAAATGCTAGAAAATCTTGGAAAAACGTCAGCGCACAGCCAAGAGCGGTGGGCTGTGTCGATTACCTGCCAACTTGGCAACTTGGCAGCGCGGCGCACCGCCTTGGCAGGCAGGTGGTCGCACACACAAACAGCCATTGTGCTGGCGCGCGACAATGCGAAGGATGCACTCAAGTGCTTTAATTGAGACAGTCGCACCGCATGGTGATGCCTGCTGCTGTTGCTGGTGGTGGTGGCGACAAGAGGCAGCAGGACATTCCATTACCGGGCATACGCTCTGGCATGCAAAGCAGCCAGCTCCGCGCTCGCCAGTCTAGCAGAGATCGAGGCTTTGCGCATGTTGTTTGCACAAACAAGACATAACAAAGGCGGGCAATAATCCAAAGGCAACAATAATAACAACGGCTTTGCTATTGTGCCACCTAAACACTCGCACAACGGCAAAACGCCTTAATGTATGCACAAACAGGCCACCGGGGAGTTGCTGCGTTGTGCTGTGAAGCATGGCGGCGCGCAGCTGTAGCAAAGGGCGCGCTAAGCAACTGCAGCAACAACAACTCAGTTGCTGCCGCCGCTGCTGTCTTACAGGTGCACTGACAGACGACAGCGCTCACATATTTTCCTTTTTCATTTTTATTGTTGCCGTTGTTGTTGTCTGCTTGCTGTCGGTGCTTTTTGGAGGCGGCATTGCTGCAATTTTTATTGGCTCTTATTTTATTGTCGTCTTCTCTTCGTCCTTCGACGCGTTTTCTTAGCTGAGCTGTCATGCCCGTCTTTGATTTGTTGCACGTACGCAAACGCATACAAGTGCAGTCAACTGTGCCGCCGGCAGGCGCGTTAGTGTGGAAGCAATTGACGCAAATAAAGTGTAGCGCGTTGCTATACTACTCTCTATAAATGCGATATGTGTGTGTGGCGCTCAAGCGTGGTACTTAGTTTTCGGGCTTTGAATAGTTGACGGAAGCAAGTGTGTATTTCTGTGTGTGCGTGAAATATCAAAGACTTACTGAAATTGTTTGCTTAGATTGGCATTTGCACAGCGCACAGTCACATACACCTAAAATATGTGCAAATGCTTAGGTGGTAGGGCGGAGCTGGCGGCAGCACGCAAGGTTGAGTGCTAGTTACGAGTTGCAGGTAAGCATAAAAGGTTATTTATAAGAAAATGTCAGGAATGCAAAGAGCGGAAATGCCGAAAGGCCCTTAGAAAAGGTGGCCAGGCAAAAGTGCTTTGAAGCAAAATTACTTTACCGTAGTGGTACGACTGCTTTGAAGGCAAAATTTAGTTGCTGCTGCATCAAAGTAATCCTTTTACTTTATGTTTGTAGGGAATATTTTTAAGTAGAACGTTTGAGACACAATTTTTTAGTATAAAACGGAAAAATTTATTGGTCAAAATATATTTTTTTCCAACTTAAATGATATAAAATTCTTGTTTAATTAATTTTTTTTTAGAAAATTTAA
>NW_017536629.1:3956599-3964012 GCF_001853355.1 Bactrocera latifrons
AAAAAATAATTCTGCATTTACTACATATATTTACGTAAAAATTGTTAGAAAAAAATTAAAGAAAAATTAACAAATAATTAAAAAATTTAAAAAAATAACAAGTCGTTATGTTTAAAAAATAATAATAAATGAAAATAAACAGCAAATGTTGAATTAATATCAATATAAAAAAATAACAGCAATTTAAAAAACAATATTAGAAAATAGTAAAATGTTACAAATAGTCCAAAAATTAGAAACAAAAAAACAGTTTTTTAGCGATTTTTTTAAATACTTTTATTATAATAAACTTAAAATTAAAAATAATTGAATTTAATATTTTGTATTAATTAATTGTATTTTTTATTGATTAATTTTTTTTTTAATAATTAATTATAGTATCTGCGCTTAGCCATTCTCCCAAGCAATTTGTTTTTGTTTGGAGAAAATTCGCTCTAACACATTCCTGCCACAATAATGCTTGTAAATAGCTAAGTGGCTTTAAATGTTGCCTGCAAGCGTGCTGCATGTGGCACGTTCCAAATTGATTTTCAATTAAAATGCGCAACATTTCAATTTAAATACACAAACAAACCTACAAACAATAAAAATTGAAAATCACTATATAAATCAGACTACATGAGCGCATATTTGCGTATACACGGTGTATATGAGTACATGCAAATATAAGAGTTGTCATTAAATTTTCAAGCACTAGCAGACGTCAGAGCAGACAGCATGCAGACGATGCCAATGACAAAGGCTGCAATACACAACAATATTGTTGTAGTAAAAAGTTTTTGTTGCTTTTATTATTGTTGTGCAGCACATTAGTGACCATGAGACGTTGACAATTTCGACTGACTGGGGAAATATTGTCGAAGCACAAGAAGAAGCCGAAAGGGAAAAGGCAGTTCGTCAGCCTAAGTGGCTTGCTGTAAGCGCACAATTGACTTTTTCTTTCAACATTTTTTCCACTTTTTGTGAAACACTCATTGTTGTTGTCAGAGCAGTTTCCGTTCTACGTTAAGACCAATGTAGATTTCAAATGAAAAAGCACTTTCTTGCATTTCCGCTCAGGCAGGTTGAGTAAAAAGTTATGTTTTACTGTTGTTGTTGTTGTTATTGTTGGCTTTTTTGTTGTTGTTTTTTAATGTGCAGTTTTTATAGTTGCTCTGTATACTGATACTAACAATTTCCACTTATTGTGCGCATAGTTGAGCGCAAGCACAACAACTTTAATATAAATGTCAAAATGTCAAGTCAGATACACATATGACACACACATAAGTAATATAAAGAAATATTTTATTTTCTATATATACATATTCGTTCGAAAATCCATGCAACAGCCATTTACAAGTTCTGACCGCCCTGTTGTTGCAACTCGACTCTTTCAGCATTTTTATGAAATATGCATGAGTTGTGGCATTGTGTAAGTGCAAATCGCCAGAACCTACTGTATGTATGTGTATATGTATATGTCCATGCATATGTTACTTATGTACACCTGTAGATACCTTTGGCATAATAAAGCCTACAGTGTCACACGCCATTATTGCCTCACATAACAGTTTCGTGTAGTCCCCGTCGACATACTCGTGTGTTGCATGCTTCTGCTGCAAAGGACGTCGGCAGTCGTCGCCATTTTCGAACTTTTCTTTTGTTGCATGCTCTTGAGAGGAAAAACTTAATTGAAATTTCATTTCATGTCAATTGTATGTCAATTTAAATAATTTGCAAATGCCGCAATTCGTTTGACTTTTGCTACTTGCAACGAAGTGAAGTTGCCCGTACATACCTTTACAAACATTTGTGCAATATGTAAGTATTATACATAAAAGATGTGTGTAGTCGGGATTAATTTCGTCAATCCCGGAATTTCGGGATCGGGATCGGGACTTAAAATTTTTTTTTTAATTTATTGAAGCTAATTTTTAATTGGAACCAATAATGTCCCGATATCTCATATTCATCAAAATGCTATATATAAACTTTTCTTATCTAAATTCAAATTAATTTGATTAACAATACTTTGCTTTGACAGAATTTCGGGATCGGAAAGAGTTGTTTATGACATCCCGAAAATTTCGCGATTTATTTTTTTCGAGAATTTTCTCAATTATCTTAATTTTCATTATTTTAACAATTTGATATGTTCACAAACACTAAAATACCAGGAATTCATAATGAATTTTTCTTGATATTTTTTTCACAACAGAAATTAAAATATTTATAACTAATTAAGAACAATGTTAAAAAATAATAAGCTTTGTATATATTTTTCGACCCAAAACTTTTATTACTTCCTACGCCTTTGTAAACAATTTAAACAGCGAATTACTTTTAAATTTCTGCAAGCAACAAYAACAAGCAAATTAAACTTCAAGACTTTGATACTTTAATTGTAAGAAGAAAGCAGTTACCATGCCTCCAACAACAGCGCACTGCCAATTAACCTAACTTATCTGAAGAAAATTATGGAGCATAACTACATTCACACATACACACTTTGTTGTTTTAAACAAACCAACAGCTTTTCGAAATGAACCGGCAGCAACAGGGAATAGGCGCACAACATAACTGTAGTCAATGACTTAAGGTTGGCGTCTAACAAACAACAAAGCTCTATTTATTGTTGGTTGTTGTTGGCAGCATTTCATCAGAAAATCACGTACCTTCCCGCACACAGCCACACACACGTGAGTGAGACGTGATGGTGTGAGATGGTGAGAGCACATAGACACATAGGCTTTTGCACGCACACAGCTAAGTGCAAGGATATCTCCTTAACTACCTTAGCTGGCGGCAAGTCAAGACGGCTGGCTCACATACAGAAACACATTTAAGGTATATACAAACATATATAGAGTATATACATATGTAGAGAGTACATACATATTCAAATTTAACTAGAAGACGCTGCGGGTTTATATTTTCAGTCAATTTTTTGGCAAATAATTTAAATTCTAATTACGTGTGCCACACAAATACACATACATATGCCACCTGCAAGCGTTTCTTAAATTTGATTTATATGGATTTACATGTGTATGTGGGTGCGTGTGCTCCATGTTATTAACTTTACGCCAAATTAGCTTAAATTTGGTTATGAAAATTGCGGCTTAACGTAATTACATAACTTTTTTCTCAATCAAAACGATAGAAAATTCAAAGTTCAAAGCACACAGTAACAGGCAAGTGGCTTAAGGTGAATTGTGTAAAGTGTCTATCAAAAAACATGAAGAAGCATGCATGGCATACGCCAGCCGGAAGCGTTGAAAGCAGGGCAAGGCGCTGGAAAGAGATCAATTATAACGATTTTTTGCCCAAAATGGCAAACGAAAGCAATTCTTGAATGAGATTCGATTTGATTTCGTTACTTTAAGGTGTGTTGAGAGTAAACCCAACAAATTGCCACTGAGTTATGTTATCTAGTATAAGGCCAAATTGGCACGCATGTTCCGCTTAGCAGTCGATATTGTAACACCTTTGACTTCGATAAATATTTATTAATTTGATTTATTTTCTATTTTACCTGAAAAAAAATATATAAAAGTAGGTAAAAATACTTTATAAAAAAATAAAAAGCATGTAATAAAAATAATAATTTAAAAAAATTGCGACAAATTAGTACAAAAAAATTAATTGTAAATATAAAGAAAACAATAATAAAAAAATATTTTTGGCACAAACTCAAAAAAATCTTAAGGAAAAAATAACATTTTCTCCACACAAACATACAAAAAGAAAAAAAATTACAACAAATTAGTAAAACAAAATGTGTTTAAAAATATGAAGAAAAAACAAAAAAATTAAACAATAAAAAAAATTTTGCACAAACACAAAAATATTTCAAATATTTTATATTTTCTACATAAATATATAAAAATGTATTTTTTTTTAACTACAAAATCTAATAAAAAAATAACAACAATAAAAATAATAAACAATTTATTGAAAATATTTTTTCCACAAATACTGAAAAAAGTAAGTGATAAATATTTTTTTTTTAATAAAATTTAACTAAAAAAAATGTTTTAACATATTTATTCTACACAAACACATAAAAATATCTTTACTTTTCAACTCAAAATTGTCTGCTTTCACAAGCGTAAATTTTCTTTTAAGTTTTAAGCAAAGTTTTGCTTTGCTTCGCTACAAATTCTTTATATATTTCTAATTTCCAGTATCGAACTGTGACTTATGTACGCATGACTGCCCAAAAACAATTAAAAAGCTTAATTTTTTTAAAATTAATTTTACTAGGGAGTAGCCAAAGAGAGCAACGTGGACATAACTATGAAACCGCAAACATGTCTTGCCTCATATCTTCTGCAAAAAAAGGCAAATACAAGTGAAGACGAAGTATATTAAATATATAAAAACAACACTTTAACGGTGTAAGCAAAACAAAACAGCAAAATAAATTAATAAAAATATTTTTTTCTTTACGAAACACATTTTTAAATATTACTAGCACATATTTCTTGACGTCAGTCACGAAATCAAGGCAAATTCAATTGCTTTGCTCACTCCTTTGCTCAGCTAATTTATATTCATTTGCCATAGTTGCGCAAAAATCCAATTATTAATTTGCTGAAATTGAAAGCAGATTGCTTGGTGTGAAATTTGTCTGGCTATTTTCGGTTTTTCTAATGGATTGACAACATTATTGATTATTTTGAAACAATTTTGCAAATTTTGTTCAATTATTGGACATAGTTTAGAGAATATAGACTTAGTTAAATTGGAATTTTTATTATCTTTTTTAACTCATTTTTGACGATTTCATTATTTTTATTTGCAAATGTCTTTATTAGTTGAGAATTCAATCAATTTTATTTAAAAAAAAATATTAAAAATTTAGCTTTTTTCCAATTTTTTATTTTGTTATTCTGCGTGGGTGTGCTGAGTCAGCCGTGCCATCGGGTATATACCCGTTTCTTTATATAAAAAATTTAAATTTTGTGTCTGCAAGTTCATTTGCGGCCTTTAGAAATCCTAACGGTGCTGTGGTTGCTGTGTGAACAGCCCGCTTGACAAGTGGCGTGACAGCTATATTTTGACAGTTTTGTTACCGACTTTTCGTTTACTTTTTGCGTGATTCTTTATTATTTTTTTTTGAACTGACATTATATTTGTCTGCTTCAGCTTCATTATTTTAATGTTATTATTCCTTTTTTTTTTGTAATTTATTAAAAATTTTTGATGCTGAAGGCGCGGCTGTGGGAATTCTCAATGTGACAATTAATTATCTTTACGCAACTTCTTGCTGCTAGATTTTTTTTACATAATTCTTAGTCAATAATTAAAATGAAAATACTATATAAAATAATGATTTATTGTTTCTCCATCATACAAATACATTTTTCAATTTTCAAAAATTTCTTTTAATTAATTAATAATTTTTGCGCTTCTCAATCGTAGCTTCGCTCTACAGTTGCATATATATCAATTCAATAAAAAATGCGGAAAATATTTGCTGCAGTATTTATATTTATATGTTTGTATTTGTGCTCGTACGCTACTACCAGTTTTTACCCTTCTTTACGAATTAAAATCAGCAGAGTTGCTAAAATTACATAACATACAAAGAATAGCGCAATAAAATATAACTGCCCAACAACTGGCATATCTTATGTGCAATAAATCAGCAGATAAAACACTTACGAGGGCTCAGTAAGCATGCTAAAATCTGCTACAAGCTGGCATTCAAGGAATTTTACGACACAACAAGAAACAAAATGTAAGACAGCAAACAAATGTAACTAGTTCCAAAATTGGCATATATATAACTAGTTACATATGCAAGAATTCAGCACTAGTTTCGAAACTATTTCGAACAGAACAATACTAAAATACGTATAAATCGTGTAAGAAAAATGTTGCTTCACTTTACAAATTTATAATTATTTCTTAATAATTTTGAGCAGGTCGCGCCGCACAAGCCATCAAAAGTTATGGTAAGCGTTGTCTATTGACATGAAATCGATTTATCCACCGTGTTACATTTATCGAGTGCTTCCTGCTGACATTAATTTCACGCCACATATGAAAACAGATTAAAAATCAAAATGGTAAAGTTAGCATATGAGTGAGCGTAGAAAAAGAATTCAGGCTTTCAAGTACACCGCAAGCGTGTTGAGCGCTAGCTGGTGTTAAAATGTCGATTATAAAGTTCTTAATTTTCTATATACGCCACTCATTATGTTTTTACTAAWTCACTTGCCCTATAAGTATTTTCCACTACGCTGCCGCTAGAACCGGCTTAGGTTCAATAGTCTGCTACTAATTACATGGAGAACATGCTGACA
Organism: Bactrocera latifrons; assembly: GCF_001853355.1. Classification (NCBI taxonomy): domain Eukaryota; kingdom Metazoa; phylum Arthropoda; class Insecta; order Diptera; family Tephritidae; genus Bactrocera; species Bactrocera latifrons. The sequence goes on from NW_017536629.1 coordinate 3,962,896, forward strand.
GCTGGTTAGACACACGCTGTCCTCACCAAGCACTCTGACCTTTTCATTAACTTTTTATCCACAACAGCAAAGCGGCGTGTTGAATGAAATGAAAGCAAGCAAACAACAAAAAAGTAATGTGTTTCAAGTACAACACTTTCCATTTTCTAGTGTAACACATTTTTTTTTTTTTTTTTTTTTTTTTTTTTATTTGTTTTTGGTTGTGCCTTTTTAATTGTGGCAGTGTCAACAGCGGTCATAGCTTGACAGGTTTCATTCATTAATTTACATTTTTTCCGCCATTTAGTTTTGTTGCAGTGAAATGCAGAACACTTTCATTCACGAAAACGCTTAAACAAAAGGGAAGCGTGTTAAAACCGTTCGAATAATTATAGCAAAAAAAGCGAAGATGAAATAAATTTCAAGCAACATAACTGGTTGTGCTTCATTTGTTTCAACTTTTCTTTGATTTTTTATATATGTATATATATTTTTTTTTGAGCAAATAATCTGTAGCACTGCGCCTTTTTTGTATTTTTTACTTAATTTTTTATTATTATTTTTTCTGCTTTTAAAAAATTGTGGCACGTGTGCGCGCGCAAATTATTTTGTTTCCTACTGTGGCTTCTTTCTATTTTTTTTTTCTTCTTTTTATATTTTTTGTATTTTTAATTACTGTTATTATTATTAACATGCGCATTGCATTAGCTTTAGTTAATACATATTTGCCGCATTGCTTTGAAAAGTGAAATTTTTTGTTAAATTATATTAATTTTATTTACGCATTTTGTTGTTGTCTTACATGTTCAATACGTTTTTGGTTTCAGCATTATTTTGACTGAAATTTCATTTTATTTTTTTCAAACGCTTGCCGTCATCATTGGCTTGTGGCAACAAACACTGTAATATTTTTACATATTTTCACACTTCAGCAAAGTAATTGGTTTTTGCATATGTTTAATTAACAGTTATTGGCACGTTTAACGTGTGGCGTCACTACTTTTCTCTTTCGATTTTGCGAAGCTTATCTCAAAGTAATTGGCTTGTCGCTAAACATTTGTTTCGCATTGTGTTGTAATTATTGCTTTTTTCTGTGAGGTAATTTTTGGTGGTGTAATATTATATTATATTTCTAATT
>NW_017536629.1:3964056-3978340 GCF_001853355.1 Bactrocera latifrons
ATTATTAGTTTATTATTTTAATTTCATTTTATTTCATTTAGCTTAATTTAATTCAATTTAATTTAATTTAAGTTAATTAAATTTAAACCACTGAAATGTACTTAAAAGTGTAATTAATTTTTCCTTCTCCAAATATTGCCTACAACTAACTCCACTCTTTCATTTCACTCTCTTTGCAGGTAAATTATAAGCAAAACACAATACGAAAAAACAAAAATAAAGATTGGGTAAAAGTTGATGCTAATTTTACTCGCCAAATTACGTAAGTTTGAGTAGTTAAAAATAGCACGTTTCACACAGCCTTCACAATATGGAAAAAGTCAAAAATAATTAAAACGGTTTAAGGCTTGCGAAAGGCAAAAGTCGTGCGTTGATTTCGTTGAAGTTGTCCCTACCAAATCCAGCGCTTGATTATAGCAAAGTCTAGGCAATTTGCGCTATTCTTTTTGTTGTAATTTTTGAGCTGAGCAAATAATCATCAAATCGTGCAAATATTGGTTCTGACAACAGCAACTCACCGACTGTCGACTGTCGTACGTTGGCTTTATTGATCTTTAAAGCAGAATTTAACTTCCATTTCTCTTTGAAATACTTTTTTTTGAATCAGCAAACATGAAACGAAATGAAGTGATGGCCAAAGAGAGCGTTGTTAGGTGTCTAGTTGGTGTAATTTTTTTTTTTTTTATATGTATCTTATGTATGTATGTAAATGAAATATGTAACATGAAAGAGACTTAAAGTGTGAGCAGGGAAAGCAAGTGTCTGAGAGGATGTGAGAGTCCTGCTAGCTTTGAAAATAGTAGTAAAGTTTCGGTTGTTGTTTTTGTAACATCATTAAATATTAGTTCGCTAATTTTGATGTACGTTGCTAAAGAGTCAGCACTTGATTGAATAAATAAATTCGCTACCGGTTGCTTAAATCCGACAGTTTTGAGAATAGTAACGCTCATGTCAAAGTTCATGCATATGTCAGGATCTTATAGAGCTTGAGTGTCAGAGATATATATTTTAAGATTGAATTAATAAGAATGACAACAAACTTGGTTATGCGACTAGTTCGTCTGATACTAGTTACTGAATAAATTCGTTTTTGTATCTACTTGAGCACATACTAGTTTTTTTCTGTCAAAAAATATGTAGAAAGGCCCTATGCTATATGTTTTAAGCTAGCTTAAAATAGCTTATACATATAGAAATCACACATGAAAAGTATAAAAGCGATTTAACTGAGAATAGACAAAATCAAACTAGTTATACGACTAGTTACTTTTGGGTTAAATCTAAATAATATGTTTTTTTTTTATACAAAATAAAACTACAACATTCTTATACTGCTATAAGATTATAATACACGGTTTGAGTCATCACAAAATGTCTTCTCAATACTCTTAATTTTAGCAATACCTCCCAAAGCTGATTATTGTTTGAATGAAATAATAGAATTCCGAGAATATACAATTTTTTAATGAGGAAAAATATTGCATTACCATGCGAGCAATTGAAAATCAACTAACGGTACTTAAATAAATTTTTTCGTACGCAAATAAAATTTACTTGCCACATTCTTTACAATTTCAAAGTGAGAAAGCAGCCAATTTTCACCGGTTGCTGCTGCAACATGCTAAATATGCTATATACTCGAAGAACACACATACAACTAGCTAACTACCAACATATGTATGTGCATACAAATATATTCACACATACAACTTTATATACACTTTTATCACACGTTCGCGACTTGTTAAATAACACTTACTAAATGGCAAGGTGAATGCACTAACCATACACAACAACAACAAGAGCAGCGGCGGCAGAAAGAAGCCTTCTCATTATCACTCAGCATCATCATCAACAACAGGAGCATCTACATACATCATCACCATAAGCAATACTAACAACCAGCACAAAATCAACAAATCATCAGCATCATCATGATTATCAAGCGAATCAGCAGACAGCAGCCTCAATAGTCGAGTCATAATCTGCAATCAATGCAACGAACTCAACACTCAAACATACACATACATACTACAAATATCATATTAACATAAATAGAATAAATATGTATTAGTATGTGTAGTAAGTTAGTTGCCGTGTGTTAGAGCAAATAAATGTACAATTACAACAACAATAAAATATACAAAAATAAACTTGCAGAACAAATTCAATTCTCGTAAGCGCTGTGCAGCGCCTTTCGCTTGAAAAAAATACAATGACAACAAAAACAATGCAATTTACATCAAATCATCGCATACTAACTTACAGACTGTAGTGCAACGCGTTTGCCACTAACGCTAATTGTTTGTGCAAATACTGCCAATATTTACAAAATTTGTTAACACGACACAGACAACAGACAAAATACACTAACAACACTAGTAAAAACAACAACCAGTAAAGAAGTAGTAAAACAAAAACCAAAAAAAAAAAAAAAACAGAAAGCAGAAAATTATAATATGTGAAACGAAAACTTTGCGGGACAGTGTGAAAAATCAACTTAGACACTCACAGCAAATGTCATTTGTGTGCAGCAGAACGAACAACAATTGCATTTGCGCAAGCGCAGCAGTGGCAATGGCAGCACGACCGCGCGACAAAGTCAAGTTCAATCACATGGGGAAGTTGGTTGGTGCCGGCATCTAATAGAATATTTTGTACCCGTGCTTATAGGTTGGCAAAAGCGAAAATTGCAAAGGCAGGCAATATTACGAATAGGATGGATGCTAGTGACCCTGCAAGAAATTTTGGGTGGTAAAAAAATTTAGGTACAAAAATTCTAATTTCAAATAAAATGAAAGCTTAAAATTACACATTCAGGTATTAAGTTATATGCTTCCATAAAGACTTGCAAGTGACCCAGTAGGGAATTTTGGGTGATAAAAAAAAGTTTGTGAAAATTATTTTTTTTTTTTAATATAAGGTGGTAAAAATACGCGATGAGTACTAACTGTTCATATGCTTAGGTAGAGGCATGCAAATGACCCTGCAGAAAATTTTCTACCCATACACATTGGTTGACAATGACGAAACTTACAAAGTTGGGTACTAGGCCAAAATATAATGACATGGAGGCATACTAGTGACCTCCTATCAAGTCTTTCAAGTGATACTGTAGGAAATTTTGGGCGGCCAGAATATTTTGAAAATAAACTTTTTTTAAATTAATGATTTCAATTGCGATGAGAAGTAATAAATGGTTGCATAGAGGCATGCTAGTGACCCTGTAAGAAATTTTACATGCCAAAAATATTTAAAAAAATAAATTATACATCTATAATTTTCTTAGTCCGAAAGCAAAGGCAAGGAAATCATACATATATTAAAAAAGTTTACCTAGACTAATCAACTCGTTGTCGGAGCTAACCATTCAGCGTCCATATACACACATATGTATGTATGTATGTATATGCTTTGTGTGTGAGTTTTAGTTAGCTGGTTCTACTTCAAGGGACACGTTTGCTTAAAAATGCTTTATACACATACATACATATGCATATAATATCATACATATATGTATATATGTAGCTATTTGTCCAACTAACGGTACATATAAATCATGACTTTGGCCAAGCGGCAGCGCGCTAGGATCGCAGATTCACACAGCTTCAAAGTAAGCACCAACACACACACACACACGCATATACACTGAGTATACTTGTAACCGTGTATGGCAGCCAAACAATTACTTGCCATTGGCTGTCCTGCCGCTGCATGTATGACATATGTAAGCGCGCAAATATGCAGGCATTGTGGCAGCTACCGCACTACACCTTCGCCGCTGCAGCGCTTGTTGCGGCCACTGTTTGTCGCTGACTGCCGCTGATTGGTTTTCTTGTGCATTTTGTCATGCGCTCTTATTGTTGTTGCGTTTGTTGTAATGTTAACTCTTACTTTTGCATTTTCGCATATTTTTCTGCACTCCTCTTTGGCTACGTTAGTGCTAGTGCTCACTAATGCTGACTGAGTGACTACCCATCAACGGCACGCTGTGCCCCGAACCCTTGCCACACAGCCACTTGCTTTCCATTGCCGCTGGCCATTTTCCTAGCTACTTTTTTGCAGACTATATTTTTCTCATATTTTTTCGCGCTCCTCTTTTTTTTTTATTCCACACAATAACTGTGTGTGCGCTCCTTGTGGCTGCCACTTGCCTTGCCAGTTGCCGGTGCCTAGCAAAGGCACCTCAAGTTGACAGTCATGTTACTTGTGTGATTGCCGCTATTTGTGTGTGATTTGTTGATTTTATTATTACAATTGCCACATCTACGCATACACATACATATGTGTAGCATAAGGTAGAGCGCCCTCACCCTCACGCTCATCATTCGTGCCGCACATCGGCAATGTCATCCGCTTCCTGCGCGCTGCGGCTCGTCGCCCAGTCAAAGCGCGCTCGAGTGGCTCCTCCATCACTATCAGCACCTTCTACTTGAATGAGCGGCAACTTGAAGCCGCCACATGCAGCCGCACACACACATCCATTGCAGCAACACTCCTAGAAAAGTAATATAATGCAAAAGAAGTGGCAGCAGCAAAAAAAAAACAAAAAAAATCTTAGTTCAACGCGCATTTTTATGCAATATTTAATTTGCACGTAGCTGGGAAAAATGAACAAGCGCACACCGCTAGATAAACGAACGCGCGCACCAGACCCATCCTAGGCGCTGCTTGGGCCGCGCTCGCCGCTCATGTAAGGACTGCCTCAGCGCTGCGCTTAGTTGGCTTGCTTTTCATTTTAATTCTTTTTTCAACGCCCTGCGGTGTTGACGTTGTTGGCTGACTGCTCGCTGCTTCTTCTTGCAATTCTTCCTGCACTTTTATTACTTATTTGCGTGTGTTTTTGGTCTATTTGCCTCCTCCTCGCATATTGATTGGCATTTCCTGGTTTCAGTGCCGATTGCGAACTGATGTGCTTCTTCAGACGTCGTCGCCTGCGCTCTTCCTTTGGCTCCCTTTGTTGTTGTTGTTGTACCTGTCATACCTTACGCAAGTCCACACACACATGTGTGTATTTATATTGCGCATTCTTATGTCGTGAGCGCCAATTCTGTGAAATTTATGTGCATGCACATGGACACAGGACACCGTTGGGTCAGCGCTAAGATTCCTTATAAACTTGTTTGACACTTCTTAGAAAACATTTGCAGATGCACTGGCATGAAAGCACTTTAGAATACGGAAATTAAACGAGTTGCATGAAGTGTCTGCATTTCTTAAGTGCCGATGACTAACGGTTGTCACAACTATGACCGGCTTGACAATGACTAATAGTTGAGGAATTTCGCAGCTTCAATGAACTATAAGTTTTCATAGACGCAAAATCAATTTTATTAATAAATTTAAATAAAGGTATGTATGAACAACAGTTCTGGGCCTATAGCTGTACTAGTTGCTTGACTTGGACTTCTGCGGGAATATTTCTGCTGAGAATCTTGACCTTATACCATAAATACAGAATTCTAGGAATTACAAAACAAGTCTAAGTAACCGGGACGGACCCGGATTTGGATCTACCCAAGTACAATCAACTCGGCACCATTCTTCGAAAATACTTCAGAAATGATTTCTGTCGGGAGATTGAATTTCCCTGTTAAGCGTCTTAATACGATTAAGTGTTTTTGAAAACAGAAAAATTAAATTTAAAGTACTTAATGGCATCTCTGGTTACAAAGAAATATTAAGACGGATAAGTTTTTTACGGCAGAGCTTTTCCGCACATTTAAGCTTTTCTCTTACAATTAACAAAAAATTTATTACATTTTTTTAATTTTATACAGGTGGTAACACTAATTAAAAAATGTTTTTCACACAATTGTGTACATATCTTCATAAATGAAATAAATTAAAAATAAAATTTGTAATTAAGTGGCAACACTCTTCTAATGAAATTTTAAGGAGTCTTAGAGATAATAAGTTTTCTCAAAATAAAATTTATTTTTTAAGAACAAATAATTTAAATTAAAAATAAACCAAATTAAATGGCAACGCTCCTTCAATGTACGAGTTAAAGGCTTTCTAAATATAATTTTTGTTATCCCTCCGTTTGAAATAATATCGAAGTTAAAAATAAATAATAGTGATTAAGTGGCAACGCTGTCCTACCAAACTTTTTTAACGTTAAATACATAGAAATGTCGAGTAATAACTTTTTTTTGTTTTTAAGCTTAAATATTTATAAAAATTATTTGGCAGCGCCACTTCAAAACCGCCTATATGAGAAAACTCGTTGATTTAAGTCATATGCAATCTCAGCTTTCAGTGATGACGTTCAGAGACTTCATTTCCATTGCTCCAGCTTTTTCAATAAATTACTTTTTCGTAGAAATGGCAACTTCATAAAACACTTGTGCACTTTTATTTAATGAAAATATTAATTACATTTTCCGCTTTTAACGATTCTAGTAAAAATTATATAACAGCACGGCTCATGATTAATTTTAACGAAAAAGCCAGGCTCTCATTAATATTGAACCCCATATACATATGTATACACATATCTATATATATCAATATAGGGTTACGTATTCTTTACCGCAATTACTGCTTTCTTATGTAAAAGTATAGATTTAACTGCGAAATCAAAAAGTATTTATAGTTCAGTAATGTCACTAGCGAATATATTTCCACGTACGTACCCAGAGGTGTACATATCTATCTATATTTACACACCCATTCCAAGGCAGCTGTTGTGCGGAAAAAAATACGAAAAATTAAAATAAATTTGCATTTTGCAGCATTTCGTATAAGTTCATTTATTTTATATTTAATTTAATTTTTTCAACTTTATTTATCTTTGTTTTTGTTTTTGTTTTCGGCTTGTTCGCGACGGTATGTTTGCTGGCAAACGCGACAAAAACGTGCATCGCATGCGAAAAAGTAAATAAATAAGCAAACAATGTGACAGAAGCTGGCCGGTAACTAGCCGAATAAGTAAGTTGGCTAGGGCCAGCACGTATGCCAAACATTTTGCTAGCGGGCATAGCTTCAATCTTGCATAGCAAAGCATAAGAGCACATAGATTTGCGCTTGTGCATTCGTACATACATTCTCATAACTGTAAGGTACGCGCGGCCAAACTCATTTACAAATATACACATGTGTGTATGTACATATGTGAGAAGTGGTGTATTGACTTTTTATGGTCAACCTTAAGTGGTTCCCAAGTGAGCCTGAGAATGTTGCAGGGTTTCAGTTTGTGGAGAAGAAATAATTTTTGATTTTTGAATTGCATTATCACACAGTTATATTGTATATAATACAAGATTGATTAATTTTTTCAGGCATATCTCGGTTCTTAGTGGGAGGAATTGTCTGCGAACCTGCGAATGAGCTGGAATTTATATTAGGTGATAGGTAGGGGTCTATGGCTGTCCATGTATGATTATTCGTGGCCTCATGAAAATCAGCCCATATACACTTTCTCAATAGTGGCGTCACCTTATGAAAAAAAAATCTTATAAAATACATGAATTTTTTAATAGAGTTATTAACATTAAAATAACACTAAAAATATGCCATATGTTGTAATATATGTGAAACTTTTTAGCATTGTTGCCACCTTTTGAAAAAAAACTAAGAATAAATATATATTTATATACATAATATGTGAAATTTTTAATAGAGTTGCCAGTTTTGTAAACTTTTTGGGAAAGTTGCCACCTTTTAAAAAACAAAAACAAAAATGTGCTATATGTCGTAAATCTAATCAAAATATGTGTGTTGGAAAATGGAAAGTTTTGACAATTTGTGAAAAAAGAGTTGCCACCTAACGAGAATAGTTAAGTAAGAAAATTGCAAACAGTTATACGCTAAGCACAGGTGTTAAAAAGCATTTGGAAAATTTTTGGGGTTGCCACCTTTTTCATGTATAGTCAATAATTACAAAAAATATCCTTAGTTTAGTACTTAGTTGAGATCCAAAATTAAAAAAGATGTAGAAAAAAATATTTTAATTTTATAACAGTAAATTTTTAGCTTTGTACAAAAAACCATATCAAGAGTAGAAACAAAGTTAATGTTTATGGGCTGATAACTTATTCTATAATTCAAATATTTCATGCATAAACTTCCCCTCTTTCGCCGAAGTACTCCCACATACGCTAATTGCACGCCAAGACAAAGAAAACTAAAACAAATTTGAGTAATTTTCTTAGTTTAGAAGCAACTGGTTCACTGTAAGCCAGCTGGCAACTAAACTAAAACAGCGCGCACACTAAAAAGTCAATTCGGGTTTATGGTAATTTTGTAGCAATTTTCTGTGACTACCAAAACGGCAGCAACAACATTAACAAAGGCAAGTAAAATAAGAAATATATGTTCGGTGGCAACAAGTGGCCAATTTGTCTTATGCAAATTTCAGCGCTGCCACAAACGTGATCTGCTTAAGGAACGCAACGCATACACTAAATATAATTGGGGGAAAAAGAACTTTCTTAGGGTTCAACAACTTTGGCACAACAACTGAACAACTGAAATTGGTGCAGCGCGCGACAAAGGTAACGACAATTGTTTTACATAACTAGAACATGGCGCAGCCCAACTACCAAACGCCTACATTAGCTATTTGAGTGTAGTGTGTTCGCGCGTGCGCGCAATGCGGTATATACTAGTGTGTGTTGGCGCATATTTCAATAAAAACTCATTAATATGATTATCCATACGCGTCTGTATGTATGTATGTATGGCGGTTTCCATATAATAGTTGGGAAGAGAACGCTCGCCATTGGAGTCAATTGACTTCAGTCTGCTCTGTAATTCAATGCGATTTATTTTTTTCAAGCGCTGGCGAGTCACTGGCTGATTTTTTTACGCTTTTTTCACCAACGTTTTACTGTCTTTTTATTGTTTTTGCGCGCATTCCAGAGCAGCGTACAGCTGTACGTACAGATTTGTGAATATTTTTTGCTGTTGTTCAATGAATTTGTGGCTTCATTGTGGTTTTTTATAACATATCGCTCGCGCTGTGTGTAAATTACACGGAAATTCCATGCAAATTTTTTCCACTTAATTGATGATGCTTGCTGCTGTTGTTGTTAATATTTTTGGTTTGGCTACACCTGTGCGAAAACTGTTTCATTTTTAAAATGTGATGTCATTTTCTAATGACTGGCGAGTATTTTCGATTAATGGTACCCTTGTATGGTTGCCAGTTCCTTCACGTTATATTTGGTTATGTCTGCGCATGTGTGTGTGTGCGCATTTAGAAGACGTCTGCGAAGATGCTCAGCTATTTGTAGTTGATGATGGAAATATTTCACATATAAATCAATATATGCTTGAAGTATTTATACTGCTGCTGCGCATTTAACTACGTTATTTGTTTATTATGCTTATAGTTTGTAAAAATAAATATAAAAACTAAAAATAAAAAAAATATATAAAAAATAGAAACAAAAACTGTTTGACTAATCGCTTGACTGACTCTGGCATACACTTGGCGCTCGCGTCTGCGTGATTCATTCACACGTGCGTGGCGTTATTTCAGCCGTTAGCTTGATAGGCATTATATGCGTTATTGTTGTTGTGATGTTGTTGTTGCTGCTTAGAATGGATGGGAATAATTAAGTGCGATAACGATCAGTTAAGATTTGAAGATGAGATTCCGTAATCAGCTTTATATGACACACACAATGGCGGTGATTACTGAGTTTGATTGGATTCATAACTCTTTTGCACAAAGCATTGACTACAGGTTTTTCGTCTTTTGACAGCAATTTGTTCATAAAAGTGTGGTCATGAAAGCCAATTTTCATTACTTTTGTCTCTGTAAAGCCCATTCTGTGAAATACACTAACTTGCAGCGGGTAGAAAGTAAGATGGTCTGTTTTGTACTTGTATATCTAAAGTTAGGATAGGTTAATCCGATTGGCCAATAAGCCACGCATATACCAGTTTTGATCAGTTGCTAGATCATTACCATGAATAGTAGTCATCCTTTGGGATGCCTGCGCTTGACGCGAGTTTCAACAGACTCTGTGGCCTCACTATCGATGAGTACACCAGATGTTTACAGTGTAGTCTTGCCAATGCAGGACAAGAGCACAAGAGATGCTCCATTGTTTCCCCAGTGCCTTGCTCTAGACAATTCCTGCTCTTCTCGATCTGTCAGTCTCATTTTTCGAACATGTGCTCCTATGATCTCTTCTATTGTGTGCCAATAGGAATTTAGTGTACTTCCGATCTACCTTTTTAGTCATGACTTTTGCATTTTTCACCCAGGTAGCTCGTTTCATCAGGTTTTGATTTTCTTTACCTCTCGTTCACTATTTTATTTAGCTCGATACCTTTGTGGTCTTTCACCCAGTAGAAATGAAGTTACTTACTTCTGGCAACGCTTTTCACTGCTGTCCTGCTGTCCTGCTGCACAAGACACTTCTGGCCGATATGCGATACCAATTTACTGCCTTGCTTGTCTATCTACATAGATATTAACGTTTGATAGAGGCCAATTCGCCTTTCGCAATAGCAAAGACCTCAACTTGAAATATACTGCAATGGTCCGGCAATTTAAAAGGCTGCCTTATGCCTAACTATGGACAGTATATTCCTGCACCAACTCCATCGTCTATTTTCGAACCATCCATATAAATATTTAGAGTGTTGCGCGTAGCTAACATACCTTTACGCCAACCATATTTTCTAATGCCCGAAGTTTCTATATATAAATTCTCCTGCAGCCAGTAGTGGCCCCATCGATTTTTTTGCAGATATTTCAGCGAAGGAATCTATAGATAGCTGGTTTAGTACTGGTTCAAGAGCAGCCGTGAAAGTAGTTCTTAAAGCTCCCATTATGCACAGCTTAGCGTGCCTCTCAACCCCTTTCCATTGGCTTCCAGTAGGTGGATTTTATTTCTGAAAACGTTATTTAGTCAAAAATTAAAAAAAAAAAATTATTTCCACAAATTTCAAATTTATTGAATTCCATGTACTTATTAAAGCCACAAAACTATTTAAAAATAGCTTCAACTTTTTTTCTTTTAATCATATTTCTAAAAACATCAAAAATACTTCATAAAACTCTTAAATGTATATTTTCAATATTTTTCTATGATAATTATTATTTGTTTGTCTTTATTGCTTCTCCCATACACCCAAGTAATTTGGATATTATTGATTTTGAAAATCTTTAGTTTTTGAGCGCTTCACGTTATTGGCTCTTAATTATGCAAATAATCGATAAATTACAGTCAAAATATTTTTTTCCATGCAAAAAAATATATTCGATCAACAAAACCAATCGATCAGTGCAGACAGGAAATACAAAGTATAAAATACTTATAAAACATATATACTAAAATCAAGAGCGGTTAATGAACTGGATAGGAAGCAGAACTGCATCCTTGAAATCACATTTTTTCAAACGAAATTTGTATAAGCAATAGAATATAACAAATATGTAGATGTACATATTTAGATGTACATATGTACATAAGCATGCATATTTAGGTATGAAAATAAATATCGATCAGTAGTGTGAAAGATGAAGCGTTACAAACTATTTATATAGGAAGCAGGTGTAGTGGACTTAGCGGCTAATGGCATTATGGCGCACAGGAACCAGTTCTGCCAACGCACAAATACACGCATATCAATATATTTGTATATAATACACATATATACATAAATGAGCACATACATACACACCTATATATGCGTTGGTGCACTTTAAATCCATGTGTATGTAAAAATCACACAAGTACAAACCAAAAGTGCCTCTGGATAAATTGGCAGTAACCGCGAATAGACAAGCAGCAAAGCTGCAACATAAACAATACCAGTCTAATAGGAGTTAGTCAGTTATGCAGGCAGACAGGCAGTCAGCTGCTGAGAGCCTTCCAGCTAGCGGGAGTGCAAATAATGGCAAATACTTGCACACTTATTAGACGTTAGGTGCAGCGCCTAGCTGTTGCAGGCTGTCTATAGCAGCACGGCTGCCTGCTTGCCCCCACACTTGCCGCGTGACCGACGCCAGCCTGCAGCTTGTTGAGTTAGTTAGGGTGCATAGGCGTCACCAGCGCCACTGTCAGCAGTAAAGCATCTTTTAGTTGTCGCATCAAAACGACGCAGTACCAAAACGTACAACATACAAGAACAACAGCGCAAGTGCACAAACAAATCTGTGTATGTTTGTATAGATATGTTCGCAGCAACGATGTTTGCACACTCGAGTGCCAGAAGTGGCACCTCAAACAGCAGATTCTAACGCGCCTGCTTGGCCGCACTCATGACGAACCAAGCAGCCAATGTATGAACGAACGACGGAACGAAGATTGAATGTACGAACGTACTACCGTGCGGCAGCCACACTTGTGCCAATTGTGTTGTGCTTCCGCATTTTTCATGCCATACATGATCGACACGTTCGCGCTGTCGCCGTAGCAGTGGCAGTAGCGAAGACTGTGCTGCCAACAGCGCGCAAATAAGATCTATTGAAGTGCCTCAGCCGCAGTGGCAGTAACAACAGCAATAACAATAACAAAGCAAGGTAATAGATCAACTTGTATTAGAAGTGGCAAGCGGCAGGCTGCTACTCACTACTCAGAGCAGGTTGATATTGTTAGCTTGTATTTGTTGTAGCTTCTTGTGTTTTGCTTTTTGCGGCTTTGGACGACTGCGGGAGGCGTTGAAGTGACAACAAATGTAGCCCAAACCTCTTTGTCTGATGAAGATCTTGCCGAGTCGAGTTGTTGTTGTTACTGTTGTTGCTGTTGCCACAGAAATAACTATGGCAAATGGCAATGATGTGTGCCGTGTAATGCAATGCACATGTAAGATAAACAGCAGCAATTGTTGCTGCCGCTACAAATGGCGTGCATGTGACTCAAGTTGCAAGTAAACCGCAGCAGCAGTAGCGGCAACGGCAGCAGCATTTCGTGTAGCATACAATTTGCTTAGGCAAACGTGGTTCAACTTAATAAATAGTTAACTTGTGTACCGTTATGTTCGCAAACAACGTGCAGATGAATTTGCCACATGCAGACGATATAATGTGGAAGAAGCAGAAATCTCATAGCGAAATAGCAGCAAATGTATGCAACATGAGTGTTCGTGTGAATGTGTGGCAGTCAACACCTTGAATTATGAATGTATAGAATACTTATGTACATATCTATTCATAAAATTTATTGTGTGTTTCACACTTACTGTACCGTTTCCCTCGTAACATCGAGCAAAGATGGCCAAGCGTTAAACAAATTGTCACTCGCCAATAGTGGCAGYTGGCAGCTGGCAGCTGACGACTAGCGGGAACGCAAATTAGTTTATAAATTTTTCTAAAGACCTGCATCATAAATAAGTAAATCTTAAAGAATATTTTTTTCAAAATAAATAGAAAAAAAATTATGTCTCGAAAATACCGAATATTCGGAATTATTATAATGCAGTCCCGAAATTTCGGGATTTTTCAAAATTGTCGAAACGCATTTCATACAAATACATGTTAAACAGATTAAATTTCGGGATAAAATAGGTATATGCATATTACATAAATTTATTAGAATTTTTTAATTGTACTAATAAAGTAGTCCCGAAAATATCTACATATGAATGTATGCACGTTCAAATTATCAAATTTTTGGAATTTCTATAACGTAATCCCGAGATTTCTGGATTCTCAAATTAATTTATGAAAACTTGTTTTGACTCGAAAGTATTTTAAAAAGTGGTAACTTCTGAGTATCGCTTTAAAAAATCACGATTCTAAAAGTCGTAGGCTGAGAAAGGATCTAAGCACTAATCTTACTCAAGAAGTGCGCTTTACCAATGGCAAAAAAATGGTTCAACAAAATTATACTTCCTTTTGCACAAAAAATATTTGTAGTATGTACATAYATACATTGTACATACATACATATGTATGTATAGAGCACGCCTTGGGTGCAGCTGCATTTAATTGTCAAGAGACTGCAGCTTCGTCACGATGCTTGCATCTTCAATGAATCACGTGCAACACAAGCCAAATCAAATGTGCAACTTAGCTACTTACGTGGAAACCATTAACTCTATAGGGGATTAAGATGACCAAACAGGGCTGCAAATGAGTAGGAGAGCTAAATAAAAGACATGTTGCTGCCACAGCAATAGAAATATTGCAAATTGTCGCAATGCGAATTGACAAATAAAGGGGCATACAATGTCGAGAATTCAATGCAAGCAAAGGTAACTAGCCGGAACACGTTAATGATACTAGAAAACGGTAAATAAAATACAAAGAAAGTATATTTATAAATTAAATGGAGCTGAGGTAGCTGATAAAAATTAAAAAAGAAAAAAATTAATTATA